>NC_135997.1:17104115-17349115 GCF_048128805.1 Centroberyx gerrardi
ATAATATATTTTACAAATCCTTCAGTCTACACAATATAATTTCTTACCGATAAAAGTTTGTCAGAGTTTATCTTAACATTTTAAAAAAATATATAAACTCACGCTGTTTTATGGGAAACTTGCTCTTTTCTTTGTTTTCCACTGTGCGTGTTTCGTGATGCAGATGTTGGTGTGACCCTTTTTTTGGTCACTACCTAAGCAAGTAGATAGCAAACAGACGTAGCATCATCATACAATAATTGGTACAATAGGCCTACAGTAGTTGCATACACTATATCTATAGTTTTTAAATGTAACTTTAAGTTGCACTGAACAGGATATCTGCAGGTTTCAGACATCCAGATCCCCAAACTGATACCTTTACTCCAGGATCCTGTGTTGTAGTTTGTTGAGGCGTTATGATCCTATAGATAGATAGATAGATAGATAGATAGATAGATAGATAGATGGATAGATGGATAAAAATTAGTTGATGATTTTCATTGATGATGTTCATTTTCTTATGCTTTCTGCTTTGAATAACAAGTCTGAAAAAGTATTTATTACCTGGAGTCCTCCTCTTCATCTTCAATGTCAATAAGCAGGTGGGTGGATATTGGTTTTGACAAGACTAGATTCTGTTCTCTCTGGAATCCAATAAACACCACTTCATTAAGGATTTTAAAGCACTGAAAAGACTGCTCTCTAGGTTCAGTTTTCCCTCCTCTCAGTCTTTGAGAAGTAATCTTGGTTTAGTGCCCCTAGTCCCTAGACTTTTTTTCACTATAAGGGCAATTAATTATTTCTAAAATAAAATATAAACATGTAAATTACTTACCATAACTTGTTCTGCCTGTCTTACTAGATCAGCTGTTTTGGCCTCCAGCTCTGCATTCATGAGTCTGATGGAAATCACAATTGTGTGAAACAATGTTATATTTCTAGTTTTGACATCAATATTTTTGTACTGCAGGGCTGCAAGGGATATAGCTCAAGTGAACGCCAATCCACCGTATTTTTGGCAAGCTCTGTGACCAACACTGTTGTGGGACAAGAAGAGTGGTAAGTTTCACCTGTATATTCAGTATTTAGTGCCCTAAGGCGACTTTGATATAATGAAAATCTAGCTCATTCTGTCCACTAAACACCACATGTTTACACATTAGGATGCAACATTGCATACCAAATGAATACTGACTCATATATGAGTCGCATTTGTTCACAAAAACAAATTTGTCAAACTGTCTAACGCATATGTTGGGATTTTTTCATTCTTACATCTCTTACACATGCAACGGGGCAGTGCTCGCTAATTCCAGGATCAAAGACATCATCTGCAGTCGTTTTCTGGTCTGCTTGATAAGATTAGGTCAACTGAGGTAGAGCTTATTAAATTATTCAGATTTGGTCAGGTTGGTTCAGTGACTGGGTGTGTTAGACCAAGAAAACATGTCCCACAAATAACAGTGCTGCTCTTGTTGACAAATTAATAAAATTTTCATTTCTGGGGATCATCTGAAGGCCCGTTCCAGTTGGATTCAAAACAAAGCAAACAGATGTTTGAACAGGTCGTCTTACTTGTATTGCTCCTCCTTAGCAAAAAGGTCTACAGTAGTTTTCTTTGGTGGACCGGAGGCAGGTTTTCCCATCGGTCTGACCTCTGACCTCTTGGACCTGTCAGCCTTAGAGTCCATGCTGCCAGAGGATAGAGGTCTCTTGGGCTAGTCAACAACAACAAAACAAAACAGTACACTCTGTAACAATAATGCTTTAGGACAGTACACTCTTTAACAATAATGCTTTAGGGGATAATTTTCATATTTCATGGGGTCAATAAGAAAGTGATAGCATCATTAGATATGCATGATCAGATGCAGGTTACTAGTATAGGCCATGTACTTGCACAACGTCTCCACCAACATAATGGACATTGGAAGCATTTCTTGTGACAGGGCACCACCTGCCAACCATGAGTGTGTTTACATGCACACTGCATCAAATTGTACATTTGATGATAAACTTATAAAAGTTAGAAACGATCAATTACGATCGATACATTTGCCTTTGCAAATATTGTATTTGTTATTTTATATAACGTTAACGTTCGGCTAGATATTGATGTGTATATTAAGCTGAGTGGCAGTATTGCATACTATCTGAATGGTAATAGTATTTTCCAATTCTGTTTTATCGATTGCTTACTTATTACTTATGTTTATTAACCTGGGTAACGTTATTTATGAAGCACTTTAGCTAACCTGAGTTTAGCTTTTTTGTTTGCGACGTTACGTTAGCTGTTGATAACGATGTCACGATCAGCTCAGCTGTATCAAAAATCACGTTTTGCGAAGTGTAATTGGCACACTAACACCTCGATTTAAACGTGTGAGTTAACGTCACACTGAAACAGGCATACAAAATAACACTACATACCTCCAAGACTCTGGATAGGGACTTTTTCTGAAAAGTTGTTTCAGCCATTAGGTAAGTCAAGTCACTGGCGACGCGGTTGTGGTTGCATAGTAACGTGTCCACATTGTGCGCGCAGGTAGAGTTTGTCCTGAATGGGGACCTGTAGGGAAAGTCAAGTGGGGAAGGGGCGCCCTCTGGTGGTTGTAGTCCAACCTTGGTGAGAAAGGCTTGATTTCTCTGTAGGAATTTTCACTGTAGAAAATATCGCGGACAACACTGCATGAAATATGACAAGGATTCTGTTTCAATCTTTCTTTAGATTGTAACTTCTTGTAACTACTTGCGAAATTGGACGACATTACATTTTTAAAACATTTTATATCTTAATCAATTACAAAAAAAGAGGTTTCTGGTAAAGGTTATCAATGGGAATATGAATGGGTATTTTCTGATGAATGATTATAACCGACAGGGGGTGGTCACTTTTCTGTCTCATGGACTAGCCTTCAAGGTAGAGTCTATTGCACTGTTTGAGTGAACAAATCTAAATCAACATTGGCAGCAGTTGCAACATAGGATTATCTGGGAGACAGTTAAATTACTTCTCATGCTGATGAGCCTGCTGTGCATGCTATAATAAGGCACTAATGTACCTACCTGTGAGACAGTCTGAGGCAGCTGCAGCAAAGTTGCCTGCTAGACTGTTAAAATTAACCCCATGAAATGAAAATGACTGTTCTGAATTGTGTAGAGATGTAGACTACCACAAAGTACTCTGGGGCAACGACAGGCCAAAAAACACACATACACAAAAATTTCCACTCAAAACAGACAATAATTATTTTCTCCATTCTCTCTATAGTAGAAACAAGTAACTCAACCTGCATTCATGACTGTATCATTTTTATTGGCATCGTTATGAGAGATAGAGATGCTGTGCTGGGAGCTTGTTTTCAAACAGCTCTAATAGTTCATCTTTAGTATGCTTGCAATTTCAAAATAGGAGAATCATTCCTACCAAGTTACAGCAAGTATAGTGATAAAACCTGTTTAACAACAATTATATATAATCACTGTAATTAGCTGCTGCCATTGAGCCATTGGCTAACATTGAAACACCCACCCATATTGTACTTTTAATCAGTCAATTGAGCTTTGATTTCCATTACACAGGGTCTTAAAATTAGACTTACAGATCTGCCTATGACACACAACAGCTCCCAAAGAGGGGCTTCACTTTGACATGTTGCTCACACATACAGAGAGCTCAAAAGACTCCCATACCAAGTAGAGTTGGTGAGAAGAGGAGAAGGGTCTGGGTTTATCCACTTAGTGTGGCTGCCCAGTTAACATGAAGACAACTTTCTGGTCTAGGCATTAAAGGGAAGGAGAGAGAGAGAGTCTGCCATGCAGGGTCTCAAGCGACTGTTGAAAAGGCATCCTGCTATTTAAGACAGAAAAGATACACCAAGCTGTTACCTTCAAAGCACAATATCTTTGGCATTTAGATGCCCAGTAAATCATGACCATTCCACTCATTATAGATATAAATGTTCACATTTGGAATATTTTCATGCCATTTACAAACAGGCATGGGTTTAGCCAGTTACTATCCAATCACCAACTCGTGGGTGTTGAAATGACCAGTGAGAGGTGGACCTGCCTCATAAGATAAGATAAGATAAGATAAGATAGCACTTTATTAATCCCCTTGGGGAAATTCAGGTGCCACAACAGCAACTGATATCTATGAATAGAAATAATTATGAGAATAATAATCATAATTTCATAAACTAATGTTGGCGGTTTAGATGTTGTCTTGTGTGTGAGTGTGTGTGTGTGTGTGTGTGTGTGGGGGGGGGGGTGATGTTGACAACAACAATACTACTACTAATAATAATACATTAAGTAATGTCTTCTGGTTATATAACTATCATCTGTTTTGTGTGTGTGTGTGTGTGTGTGCGGGGGGGGGGGGGTATTTACAACAACAACGATACAACTACTAATAATAATACTACTACTAATAATAATAATACATGAAGTAGTGTCTTCTGGCTGTATGGCTATCTTCTGTTTTTAGTTTGGGAGGTTGCTAATGCGCATGCGCTTGCCCCACAGCTACTAGTTCTCACCATGCACATGCAAAGAAATCCCATAACGTGAAGGCAGCAGAGTAGACTGGAGTGAACCTACTTTTTATATTCTCTGCGCTTGTTTTCTATTCACACACGCTTTTATTTACACACGGCACAGTTTCGCGGTTGACAGCGTCGTAGTTTTGTTGGACACTCTCTTTAGGACGCACAAGTGTTGGGAGTTGAAGCCAGAAATGTCGAAGGAGTGGGTGGTAACAGGGCGTGCTATCCCGTTAGCACAGCGTCCTCCGGTCCATGTTGTTTGACCCTGCCTGTTGGAAAACACCACCCTCCACCCCTTCACCCCCACCTCCCGTCCCGAACCGCGCCGTGATGGCCGAGGATCAGCACCAGAATTCGGACCCCGGACCTGGGACCCTGCCGGCCCTGGGTACCGGACTGCAGGGCGCTGAAGCCAGTGCGCTGCAGCTCAGGATCAAGAACTCAATCTGGTAAGGGGGAGTGAGGAGAGACGATGTGTGAGATGTGTTGGGAACCAGATTAGTTATGCTAGCTAGCACGGTTTGATGCTTAACTGTCACGGTGTGAAAAGCCTAGCTATGTCACGAGCTAGCTTGCTTGCAGCGGTTGCTACCCGCCCATAACAACGGCGTAAACAGCGTGCCTGCTGTTGATGCTGACACCGTGATCTAAAATGTCGTCGGGTGATCAAAATGTGTAGATCAGGTCGGAGAGTGAGTGTTTATTTTTGCGGGACTGAGACTACAGTGGTGTCTTCGCACGAGAGAGCTTGTGAATTTAAAGCCACGATCATGTTACAAGAAATAAGTCCCTAACCAGATACTACTATCGGGAACTGGAGTCCTCCTCTCCTCCCCCGCCTCCTCGTCACTGGCTTGTTTACAGTTTGATATATTTGAAGACATTGTTTCAGTGTCAAAATGTTTTTATCCTTTTAAATTGTTTATATCAGATGGGCAGAGTAGAGCTGTTTTCAGTTCATTTTTAGATTTTTTTTAAACCATGAAGTTGACTCCCTCTCCATGGCACGTTGGACACCACAGGCATGTCTCTGTTGCATTTACAGTCTGGCACCTTCAAACCCTGTTCCTGCCATCTGCACAGCTGTTCTATTTTGACAAATAATCGCCTTTATGTTGTGCAAATGTTTTGTTTTTTTTCCTTTTTCAGAGTGCAGGATGTATTTGTCATTTGTTTCAAGTTTAACTATCAATACTCATCTAGCCCACATAGCAGCATGTTGAATGCTGCTGTTTTGGAAACTTGCAACACAAAGTTAAGGTTATATATATATATATATGTATAAAATAAAAATAAAAATCTTTGAATGATATATTTTAATTGTTTGCAGACATATGTACACAACGTTGCCCAAACATTTTCAAGCCAATTTATTTTACAGAGCTCAGAGTTCTGTGGTTCTTGGCAATTGGTGCATTCTTTAATCCAAACCAGGCAAAAGGTTTGTCACATGACCAAACAGGACCATAAAGGATGAAATTAACAATGTGAAATGAAGGGAAACTGTGCCAATAGGCATTCACATAAAAACCAAAAACACTGGCTCATGGCCAAGTGTACATGAAATGTAATGAGACAAAAGCAGAATGCAAACAGCAGTACAGTTCACTGAAAATCCCTTTAAGAGCCCTTTGCAGTCTGGCATGTGGCAGGCTGGTCAGAGAGGAAGCCTAGTGGTTGAAGGGTTGTTGGTACCACACTGAGAGCTTCCTCAGCTGAAGATAAAACGTTTGACAGTGCATTTTTCGTAATTGAAAAGCAGAATAAATACTGCTGGATATTTGCCAATTTGAAGATAAAACTGATTAAATAATTAAGCAAACATTGGCTTATATAATTTGTATTCTAATATATCTGTCTGGCCATACTTTAACATAATTAGAGTTGAGTGTCTGTCTGCTATGGGATGAGAGAGAGAAGTGTTGACAGTGTGTCTCCCAGTCCCTTCATAAAAAATAGACCCATCTCTAGTTCTGTAGCCGTCGCCAGTGTTCGTGTCTGTGGTTACTATGGTTTAGGTGAATAGCAAGCAAGCCTTTTACATACACACAGACAGACAGAGAGACATTAGGTCTGTACCTTTTTGGCTGTTTTGACACTTGTTTACTTTCTGTGGGGTGGGGGGCGGTGGGGCTGGAGCAGTCATTTGGGGGCGTGTGGATATTTGAGAAAAGAGGAAAAACTAAGAGTATAATAATATACAACACTATGCATAACAGTCAAGAGGATTAGAACAGGAATATTGAATTTCACCTCAGTGACCCGCTGCTGAGTTGTTTAAGGCAGAATGAGGCGGTCTTAATCGGGGTCAGCAAGTTCATTTGCACTGCAATACTGCTGGATCAGAGCTGGAACGGGACATGAGCACAGATAGCATACTCTCTGTAAACACTGTTACAGAGCGGTGCTATTTAGATGTAATTAAAAATGCACTGTCTATTGGTCACTTTATCTGTCTGTTGGCAGCACATTTTGACCAATATTTTGTGCAGATAATTTCTAATGACTGAAAACTGACTTAAGCAGGATTAATATGTATAGAAATAAATGTATTAATTTTGCTTTCATTTTTTCACACACTTCCATCTGTGAATATAAAACTGGATTAAAATGTCAGAGTTTTGACAAGTTACAATATCAATATTGCCAAAAATTGACATAAATTAATCATCTACATAAACATCACTGGAAAAGCAACAACTTACTATAAATAACGGCATATAAAATGAAACTGAAAATGTAAAAAATATATATATATTCTAGTTAGCTGGGGTTTGCAGTGTCACATGAGGTCGTATTTAACAGTGTTGGAGATTACAACAGTCTAAAGCTGTCAGTGAATTGACGTATATAGTCAAGGCCAGAAATTAGTTGACTCCTATACAGATAGGCCTGGGAATGGATATAATCAAACAGCAACTTTGAATTCTGATATCAGTACCTAAGAGTGTAATCTGTACATCTAGTGATTGCCTTTACAAAGTGTGTGTGTGTCATGTGGGCGCTCTGAGTGGGACTCGTGAATTTGGTTTTGAGTCCCTAAGCCTGAGTCACATCATCAGTTATGCCGTGCAGCAAGTCATGACGTCGCCCTCGCTGCTTTGTTTTCAAAGTCAGGTGGAACCGCCGCTGACTGCAACAAGCACTCAAAAATTTGTATTCGCTCTATTAGATTGGGAAAAAACATTGCTAAAAGCAATAGCTACATACAGTAGGTGATTTCCTGCATGCAAGGCAACACCTGAAATATAATGAAATATGAAAAGATCAAGGGCAGGAACCGGGTGAGGGGGTGAACACGAAAACCATAAGAGAACAATACTTTTGGAGGATGGGAAACATAACTGGAAACAAAAGTCATTTCTTATGTTCCTTGACATTACCATCATTCTGAATGCCAAGAAATCAGTTGATAACATTCTTTTACATTTTGGCGGTTATTACAGGTTTAGTTGTGAATGATCCCTGAGAAAGGCATCAGAACAGAAACCCCAGTAAACATATCAATGTCTCTTTCTGTCCCCTGCCTTCTCCTCCAGTCTTGACTTGCTGTTCTGCTGCTGCCTCTCTGCCTGCCTGTGTGAGCTAACCAAGGTGGCCCCTGCCTACTAACCATGAGATCATGATGGTAGCTCGTTCAGCTCTCCCTCAATTTGCTCTCATTCCACACATGGATTTCTGTGTTGTTTAAAATGTATTTACAGTCCTTAATGCCATGCTTATAAATGTGCGGACCCACAGAGAATGAAAGTTAATATCTCAAAAGTAAGTCATTCTTTGGATAAAACAGTAACCTGTGGCTCATTCTAGCCACCAGGATTTACATGCAGAACATTTTGATTAGTCAAAACATTTTGAACAATGAATGTGGAATGTCATAAACAGTTTTTTATAGGTTAGAATGTTGGAACCCAAATGAGAAACTGGTTATGCTCAGAACAAACCAATAGTAAAATCATTTCTGTTTGTTCCTGTAAAGGAATCTGTAAAAACTCTTGCTATCTTTTATCCAGACCACTCTTTTGGTAATCACATAAAGGCAATATCAAAAGCAGCATGTTTTCACCTCAGAAACATCTAAACTATCTTTAAAGAGTTTAATGAAAAGTAAATAATAGGTTAGAATATTAAGAAATTGAAAGATTTTGTGGAGAGAGTTTATGAGATCCACCAATATGTAGTGTCAGCTCTGCTAAGTAAGTTTATAGCATGGTGTGTGTGGTTATCGACTCAGCTTGTCAAGTAATGTGCAGGCAAGACTTCTCTCTGGGTGGACAGAAAGATATCCATCCAGCGCTCTATCCACTAAACTGAGGCCATAATAAGTGATGTACTTTGAAGAATCTGTTGAGATAATCTTCCCCACATTTATGTCTTTTCCCCATTCATTTCCCTGCAAAATGGCCTCAGGTGTCATTCACTGCACCTGCCAAAACTGTTTTATAAAGAGCTTAATGATGGCCTATCGACACTGGGAAATCCTTGGGCCCCCTAGTAACAGTCAATTAAAGTGAACTGTTCTCGTCGTGGCTTAGAGAGGTCTCCCGGGTCTGACCTGCCCAGCGTCGCCTAGTAAGAGTCTTTTAGTGTGACCTACCTTCTGTCTCAGAGTAACAACAACCCGACTTGTCTGCAGATTACAGATTAGGAATTAGACCTGACTGGAGAGGTTATTCACTTATCTGGTTTGACTGTTTTTAACATTGTATTGCTTTGAATCTACACAGAGCTACAAGATGCATGCCAACTAACTTATTTTTGTCTAAATAACTGCCCGTGCTTAGTGTCTTATAGTTGTCCCCCCATTTTTTTTCTCTGTCTTGCTGTCATGGTAATGATTGGTGTAAGTGCAATGCATACGTTTGCTCTGCCCCTTCCGCCTTTGTATGTTTATGTGTGCTTGTGATTGGCCTCCGTTTACTGAAGGATATAGGCTGCCTTTACATTAGGCATGGGGAACTGGACAATAATATCAGGGATCACAAAAAAGTGTTTAAATTAAAATAATAAATATGATTTAACATGGTGGCTAAAAACACCCATGAGTATAAGGTGAAAGTCTAACGTTTCATCATATTCATCCTTTGATATGAAATCCAAATTGGATGAAACTGAAGCATTGTGCTCAAACTTAAAAGTATAACTGTCCTCGAAGTGGATCAGATACTGATTCATACCTGTACTTTTCCTTAGTGACTGCCAAGGAATTACTGGGGGTCTGATATGAAAAAGGCCTTTTGTCTAAAGTTAATGCAGTGCCTGTCTGTCTCTTTACATATGACAACATGTGTTCTTGGTCGTGGGATACATGACCTGAGAGATGCTGATGGGAGGCTTGTCCCATACCGAACATTCCACTGCTTTATAAATAAATACAGTTTAGGCACAGTGCTCATATTACACTAGCTTCATACTAATTTATATTATGTCTCTCTTTTTCCAGCAAATCTGTACAATCAAAAGTGGAAAACATTTTGGTGAGTATTCTTAACAGTATTTTTAATCTATAAATTACCATTTTCATAACTCAGGGGAAATCCTGAGTCCTGAGTGATTTCTGTAGCTTATTATCTTTGTCAAGATAGCATGTGAGGAGATTTGTCATTCTGACTGACTGACATGTCTCAGCTCCAGCAGTTGAGGTTATGTCTCATGCACTTTTAAGTACCAAAATTTATCTTCCATTAAGCTTGTTTTATTTACCCTTCACATTTTTGGACAACAGGGAAAAGTCTAATAACCTCCAGTGTTTAATGTCTTCATATCACAGTTGAAAGCCCCAATCCATAACATGTTACATTCAATTTAGAGTTTGACTTAAGAAAATAACCTTTTTTGCAACTTTAATAGCCTGTCAGTGAACTTCAGTGAAAAATGTCTTCAGTCAGTGAATCACTTGGTAAACTAGAAGGGCACTCGGAGAGCGCAGACCTCCGCCAAGGCCAATAGTCCAGTCTTCTACGAATTGCTTGTTCGTGAGTCGGATCCACTATTATTCGCTATTATTGCTTGTTCGTGAGTCGGATCTGTATCCGCTCCAAAATTTAATGGGTTCTTCCTTGGCCCATGCTACACCCTTCCACGAAGTGTCATGAAAATCGGGCCAGTAGTTTTTCCGTAATCCTGCTGACAAACAGACAAACAAACAAACGGCACCAAAAACATAACCTCCTTGGGGGAGGTAACAAAGTCATGAGTGGAGCAACAGTGTTTCAACAGGGGGCAAAATACTGCAGTTAAGCATAGACACACGAGTAACCAACAATAGTGTAAGGTTTGTTACTCTAGTAGATTTGTTTCAGGCCTTGAATATTCTGTAGAGATGGGAGAAGACCATCAGAGGTCCAGAGTGGAGCGAGGTGTACTGTGTGTGCAGCCAAGTCACTGATACACATACCCACATTTTTTCATTTTTCTTTTTCTAGTATATGATATCTGAATGAGTTTCAATAGGTGTTTTGCAAAGAGCCTATGAATGTGTCCCTGTAACGTTATGTTTGGTCTGAGTCTTTAACCCCCATCACCACACAAAACCCTAGGTCAATGTAACTACCTGCATCCATGAAACACAATCACTCCTGATATCACTCAATATTAAAGCATCATTATTGAAAACTGCAGAGCATTACAGTGTATGAAAAATATACCCATCACATAGAATTGGTATATTGTGTATGGTGTATGGCAAGGCCCAAAAGGCATATAGTTAAGTGGATTAACCTGGAGAAAATATGTATGATAGGTCAGTGTAGTTAGATTCTAATAAATATTCTAATTTAGCTAAATATAATGAAATAAATTATTTTTAATCAAATGGTTGACCTTCATTTTCATCATGTGTGAACAATTCTGAGGGAATCACTGCCTTTGATGGCAAAGCCCACTGGGTGTTTCTGTCACATCTTGTGTCAGGAAGTGTCTCCTACACAGCTTGGAATAATAGTTACGGTAAATATACCCCTACAAATATTCACAGCCTCCTTAGCCTGTAGCTTAGCATTGCTTCAAAAATAACTAACACCTATTTGCAGGGGATGTGTACAGTGGGGCTGAGCAATAATACTCAACTCCAAACATGATGCTACTCTTCTTCATAGGAGCTCCCACAGTCCTAGAAACTTGTCAGTTAGACACCTAGCAGT
The DNA here is from genome assembly GCF_048128805.1 of Centroberyx gerrardi. Lineage (NCBI taxonomy): Eukaryota > Metazoa > Chordata > Actinopteri > Beryciformes > Berycidae > Centroberyx > Centroberyx gerrardi. Next base: position 17,115,790 of record NC_135997.1, read on the forward strand.
GCCAAGCTGCACATATCAAGTGTTAGCTATCTGCAAAAGACTTCAAAATCCACACTGCATTATGTAAAACACTGTTAACACCACCAATGCGTCAAAGCAAAATAAATAAACTGATTTAAGTGTGAAAATAGGAGTTCATTGTGCATAACTGAGAATACAAAAACATACAGGAATTGACCATCCAAGTCAGCCGAGGTGAAGTCTGTTGAGCTTTAAGTGTGGCACTAAAAGGGCCCAGGATTGCATGCATGGCCTTGACATGCAGCCCACAGACACAAATGAATTGCCCAGTCTTATTGCCCCTACAATTTTAAAAAAGGACAGTCGTTATTGTTGTGAACCATTTGTATTTACCTCTCTTCCCCACGGCTGTGGCTGCTCGGTGAATGTTAACTTTAGCCATTGGTGATCTGTGGTTCCCTGGCAACAAAGAAGCGAATAGAAAAGACGGAGGGAAGAACATTTATTCTTAGAAACCAATTGAAAAGGGTGAAGAGCTCTGAGTGAGGGTGTGTGTTGGCAGTGTGTGTATGTACATTCCACATGACAGGCTGTCTGTACATTCACCATGCAGAGGCCGGTCCTGGGAAAAGGGTTAACAGCAGGGGATTTGAGTTCACCTCACAGGCTGCTGTCAATTCCCCAGTCCTGCCAAAACCTGTCTGGCTCTGAGTATCTGTCTGCATCCATTTGTATGTGTGCACATGCTCGGGTGCCTGTGACTATACATCTGTATTAATGCAGTATTTTCCCCTCCATATAAACTCATCACTGAACACGAATAATTAGATCATCTGCACAATGTTTGATGTGCACATCTGTTATGTTTGAGCTCTGCAGTTACAACAGGCATACCTCTGCCATTAAAACAATGAAGGGACATTATCATTATTGTGCTGATGAATTTGAAGCCCATCAATTATTAAAATTCCCTTTTTGTTCCCTGTCTTATTTCTATAGCAAGATGTCGAGAAGTTCTCGGACATTGAAAAGCTCTACCTCTACCTTAAGTTGCCTTCTGGTCCCAGCAGTACCACCGATAAAAGGTAAAGATGCACTTGCTCTTTAGCCAACATTTATAGAAATATAATCTGTATGTATACCCATGGACAGATGATGTAATATTTATGAAATATTAAATCACTTAAATGTTTAATCATTGCTAGTGGCATAAAGTTCAATGTGCTGTTTTCTGAATAATGTGTCTGTGGTGTTTAAATGATATAGAATGGTGCAAATTGCTCAAATGATTATTTTATGTTTTTCAACCACAGCTGTATTTTTGATGTCCTAGCATGCTAGTGATCAATTCATACTTATTTAATTGATTGGTGTGGCACCTTTAATGTTGTCTCTGTGACCTACATGGCTGCAACAGAAAACAAAAGCTAGCTATCGGACACACAAGACAGTGCCCATTAACCCCCTCGTTTTGAGCACTGCCATGGATTATTGGGATTGATTGAAGAAATGAAAACACTCTCTGGATGTTTTTACCACCTCGGTCAACATCTTCAGGCAGACCGTTCTCCTGGCACTGGTGTGGTAAATCAAACTGAAACAAAGGGAGGAGAGAAATCTGGGCATTCACGTTTGCACATACAGTATCTGTGTGTGCACACACCATGCAGCAAAACATTTTCTTGAGCATGGTGATCCAAGTTGCTGTGTGTGGCCACACACACACACACACACACACACACAGCTTAGAAGAAGCGTTGCTGAGGATGATTTCTAAAGGGCTGGGGTTACAAGGAGATGTCAGTCAAGTGCCTTACTGTTGTTCTTTCAGTGGTCAAACCTTAATCTATAATCCACATCTTTCCTCAGTGACCAGTGTGCCATGTCATCAAGCCGCACACAGCAGATGCATGCATTCAGCTGGATCCGCAATCATTTAGAGGAACACCCAGAGACCTCGCTACCCAAACAGGAGGTCTACGATGAGTACAAGTAGGTATAAACAGTGAGCCGATAGAGTGAGGTTTAGAGCAGTTATAATTACAATTACAGTAAAGTTTTTTAACATACGTTTTCTATTGTCTTTATAGCAAATTGTTTTAAAGCTGGAATCTGGGACTTTTGTCCAGTAATAAATAGTTATTTTATCCATCTGGACCGTGGAGTCAGGTTACAGTCAGAATACCAACTGGCAGTATTACCATGGTTGGAGACGCTCTCTGTAGAGCGCAATTGAAATTTTTGACTGGGCAGGATGAAAATCTGCTAACTATCCAACTAACGTTAGCCAACACAGCTTAACTGCGCCGGGTAGTGGAGAGCTCATAGCTACTTAGCATACTAGCCGACCCAAAGAGCTTACATTGAAAATTATTTTTGGCCAACCTGACTGATATGCTAGTGGCACACACTGTAGGCTGCTGTTACTGTCAAGTGGCAATATTTTACACCATCATAAGCAATGTTATTGCAGTCATTACAATAGTTACAATCATTGAAAGTCAAATGACCTGGTCTGGGGAAACCATTTTTACTGGGTGGGAACTGTTTACTGGTGAGCTGACGGCACACAAGCCACACTGGCTGCTACACCTTCTTTGACAATATAATACTACCGTGGTTGGTTGGTTGAAGTCCGAACATCATTTCAAATACTTTTCGCCTCCAGATGGGGCGACAACGTGGGAAAATCAAGGAAATCACAAATTTCAGCTTTAATAACCTGAACTAGCCACTTTTGAAGACTTTTGAGACTTTTCTATATTAACGCCACTGGTTCTTTATGAAACAGATGTGCAACATACATATACACACAGCAGAATTTTTTTTTTTTCATTTGATTTGTTGAGGTGATTTGTTAGTGACATTCAGTTTTTAATATATAACATCAGTTTATGTTTTGAGTTTCTTTCTCCTTTAAATTACTGCCAGCTAAAGCATCAGTATAAATAGATGCTGCAAGCATGGGAATCACTGTGCACCATGTGTTGGTAATATTAGAATGGAAAGTCTGAGACAGTCATTGAAATGCTGTGGCACTGTTATGCAACTGTCTTTTTAACTCTACTAGCGAACAGAAATACAGTGCCCTCCAGAAATACTGGCGCCCTTAGGATTGACAGGGGAAAAGGCTTTAAAGAAAAGTAATGTGCTGTACTCCAGTAATGTGCTCTACTCCTATATTTATAAAATCATATTTTTTATTCAAAAGTTAATAAGCAGTTTTCACAATGGGTTTCATACTTTGGTATAAAACCTACTCAAGTCTTTGTAAAATTGTTATTGAGTAAAATTTGATCTAGGTTCTTTACGCTTACTTGAAACAGGCATATGAAGTCTGGAGTGGAGCAAAATGACACAAATGAATGAGGGGAAGGGGGGAGGGGGATGCCACTACTGTGGTGTGTGCTGAACTTGACCCCATGATATTGCACCTTAGCCACCAGGACAGTCAAAATCGATATGCTCCATTACCTTGCTTCCACTTCATGATGAAAAAACAAAATCCAGTCTCGATGGGGATCTCCCTGTGGGCTATGGGGCTTGAAATAATATGAATGAGATGCAGTTTAAGTTTCAGTTTAATTTCCTCCCTCCACATTTCAGTACCTTCACATTATTCAGCAGTGTGCTCTACACTAAACCAGAGTAAATAATAGCCAAAGCTGAATCATACCCGAAAAGTCCATTGCAAGAGGTTACTTGAAGCAGTTACAATAATATAATATAATAATATAATATAATATAGGTGTAATTTTACCAGGCAGCAAAATTATGAGGACTTCAGTTTTTTTTCTCCACTTTTTTTTTGTTTGTGTGTTTGTTTTTTCCAATATAAAGTATTGCATTTTTTAGTCAATATTATCACATCTCGAAATGAATTGATGTTAATATTAAATTCTTAATACGGCAGCATTTTTGTGTGCAGATCTTCTGTTGTATTTTCACTTGGTGTTTTCTTTGATCCATCACCTATCTTTTGGATGTGTGTGTCTCTATGTGTGTGTTTCTTTTGATTTTGATCATATCCCGAAATAAACCCGAAACATACAAGTTGGTAGAATAGAACAATAGTTTTAAAGACTTATACAGCCTCACCTTCACCAGGGTTGCCAGTGATTCTGTAATAATTCAAATTCTGATAATAGTTAGCTACTTTGATATGGTTTGGTTACACGATTCAAGTCATATAAAGTGGTTTGTTTGAAAAATGAAATGGTTTTTGTGTTATTCATGCTGTATTCCTGATCTAATGGTTTGTTCTGTTTATTCATTATGTCTTTCAGGAGCTACTGTGACAATCTCAATTACCACCCACTGAGTGCTGCAGACTTTGGAAAGATGATGAAAAATGTCTTTCCGAACATGAAGGCGCGTCGACTTGGCATGAGGGGCAAATCAAAATATCCTTTACTGGAATGGATTGTAACAATCTGGCCTCTCTCTGGACTCTGGTCACGGACCATCTGCTGTTGCAGTTCATAAACTGTCTAAATATAGATGTGAAATGAAATCAAATAAAGTCCCCCTCTGCCTCGGGAGCAGCGGCATAGTACAGAGCCCCTTAGGGGAGTCGCTGTGATCTTGACCTTCACGACGCATTTGTGAATCAGAGGTTTTTTCGCTGACGTTGCAGCGCTAGACTTAGCATATCCATGGCCTTCAGTGAGATTACTGAAATTATTATAACATGAAGTGAGGTCATAGCTTATTTATTTTAATAAGTTCGGGTGTTTAAAAAGAGCATTTGAAAACGGTTACATGTATGCTCGTTTTATTTTTGTTTTAAATGTGATTCTTTTCAAAAATAGGCTGAACTTTTTATCGTGAACTGTTTATCCTTGTTGCGAGGGCAACTGAAACTCGATATGGGTGTCTATGTAAAACCAGTTGAAGTCAGAACATCTCTCCCTCCTGCAACCATCTGTTTCAGATTATTATGAGAGGTATATAATTGTTTGATTTTACACATCGTGCCCCTATTCGTTCATACTCATAAAACTGATCAGGCCAACTTTTTGTGAAATTGTTATCCAGAAGAAGAGTGGAGTTGGTTCTGAACTCATTTGAAATTTCTAATCTTAGTTGCACTCCAGCAAGGTGTCGGGGTGACAGGGATTGTAATGTACTGAGTATCACAGTACCCACAAAAATCATGTTCTCTATGTAGTATTAAGTGCTTTTTCTCCATTACTGGAATCCCATCTAACTCAAAAGTTTATGAAACACTTTTACTGGTAAAATGATTTGACTTGTACTTTCAAAGAAACTTTTATTTTAGAGGCAAGTAAACATTATTTTTTATATTTACTCTTGAATTGCCATTTACAGTTGGAGCAACTCCAAGCATTAGATGGTTTTGTGTTGCTGGTTTTTCAGATTGCTTAAAAAATCGTTATATTTATTTTTACATTGATGTCTGTGTGACAGCCGTTGCATGAGAAGGCACCCTCTAGAATTGGCTAGACTTATTTTACAGGCTTCACCTGCTGTCACACTCTAACAGGCATTTGATAAACAACCATTAACACAAAGCCACACTGAATTATTTTGAGCAGTGTTGTTCTCAACTTAAAAGGTTCAAGAGTGAGATGAGATTAACTGTTGTGTTGGAGGTTTAGGTGCTATGTCGCCTTCTAGTCAGAAGCTTCTTTCTCTGATCCTGTTGTGACAGTTTACCCTCATCTTACCTCGTGCTGTTGAATGAAAACATTTAGCTACTCATGGAGAACAATTGACTAAGCTTTATTATCCAAACCTACACATTTTGTCTACAATAGCCTTTGTAATAAATATATTCAGTGACATCCTCAACGGCCACCTCAGGATCCATAGACCAATCAGATGCCAGTTTTTTAAAAACTGAAGTGAAAACTATCTTAGTGCTAGTTACATGCTAGTTACATGCATTTTCATCTTAACACCCTTGAAACTGATTCCTCTACAGAGAGGGGTGTGTGTAAACTTTATATATCCATATTATACAGCACTATGAGGTGCTATCTCTCTCTGTCATAGTATTTAATGCCCAAGCAATCTATCATCTCCATCTACAGGCCAGTAGAGGTTACCACCACAGGTTCAAGCACATGAGGGATACATGGATCAAACAGTATCTGGCCCCTAAAGCTTACTACCACAGTCAAGTCAGACATTCACAGTTCAACATTGAGTTTAACAAAGTGTTAGTCAATCACCAACATGTCAAGATCGAGATATATGTTGTTTTTTTTTCTGATTGGTCTAACACAATGGTATTTAATATTAAGCTCTGTCCATTCTTCTCCAAGAGTAGCTGATTATTTTCATTCCTTTGGTTAATTTTTTTTTATTCATGCACTTAAGAAGAGCTGCAAAGGTTATGACAGATTTTTTTTTGCCCTCCACCCTGTCTTGTTGATAGCCTCACAGTGCAGTGATACTTTCTGGGGCATTTTTGGTCTTTTGTGTGTCACGCTTGGCAAACCATCCATATGTTATACTGCCAACATACATTAACATACTGGAATAAAGTGTTTTTGACCTTAACCCCACCTTACATATTGCTATAGTGGACTAAGGAAGAGGGCCTTTGTTCACATGCCATCATTACCCAGTCTGGATCTACATAAAACAGGGGATGGAGTAAGTTTTTTCTACACCTTCCATGTTTACCATTTCAAAATTATCTGACAATTATGTTGAAGTGACATTTGTTTGTATTCTCATCCCATTTTGTTCAAATTTGTCATTGTTCTGTGATGCAATGTGTCATATAGTTAACCACATATCTGTGTTGTGTAGCACCAGTGTGAGGTACCAGAGTCACCAGGCCAACTTAACAGCATAAAGGAAGAAGTGCGATTTGCAGCTTGCGGTCTGGTTTGTGAGTGGGCCCAAAAGGTGCTGAGTCGCCAGTTTGATGCTGTGGAAGACCTGGCTCGCTTCTTGGTCAACAGCCACTATATCAGCAACAAGTCTGTGGCAGCTCTCACCATCATGACCGGCACAGCAACAGGTAAGAGACATTCCTCATCATCTTTGTGCCTCTTGTGTGATAAAGAGGTAAATGGTGGCATCTGGTGGCAGTTGCTTCTTACTACTCTAACTGAATTGATTGTCCAATGAGTTGTTGCTTTGTTAATGCAGAACTGATTATATAACTTAATCATTAGCAGCAGCATATGATTATATATTTGAATCACCCTGCTTTCTTTCTTCAGGGGTTAAGTCTCCACAGCCAATCTCAGCATTTGTTCCTACTGCGGAGGCCCATTCCTTCCAGCCCCAAGTGACGACCCTGTCCTCACCTTCGGTCGACGCAAAGCAGCAGCTCCAGCGAAAGATCCAGAGGAAGCAACAAGAACAGAAGCTACACTCCCCCTTACCTGGAGAGGGCCAGGCCAAGCGGGTAGATGAGTGCGTGCCTGGAGCCAGCTCCATCCCATGTGCTAGCCCCACCCTTCACTCACCCCAGCCAACCATAGGCATCGTGGTAGCTGCTGTCCCTAGCCCCATCACGGTAAGCAAGCAGAGCTTTTCAGTTTAAGGACTGCCTTTCCTCAAAAGTAGATTACATTATTACACTTGCTCTTTTGTGCTATCCATTCAGTGGGTCACTCAAAAGGTAATACTGAGTGAGAAATGTTTAGATCAACGTATTTAGATTTGAATTAAAATGGTAAACTACATAATTTCATTTATGAAAAGCAATAAAACTTTATGTAACAGTAATTTTAATCTAACTTGCAGCTGTCCCTATTTTTTGATCTTCCATTTATGCAGGTGCAGAGGAGCAGGCAGCTGATGTCCCCCAGTCCAGTGGGAACAGCAGACGGCAAAATGTTGCCTATTAACTTCCAGGTGGTGACCCAGCCAGTTCAGCCTGTGAAACCCAAAACCCCACAAAATATTCTAGCCAGTCCAGTGGGGGACCGCGCAGCTCGGCAGCGCTATACCCAAATCTTGCCCAAACCCTCGGCCACAAGTGCCATCACTTTGCGCTCACCCTCTACCATGATCATCGCCAACAGCCCCATTAAGACTGTGATGCCTGCATGTCATGTCAGCTCTGTCAATGTGGTCAAGATGACAGCCATATCGCTTGCACCCAACAGCAGCAATACCACCACCTCCCTCACCAACACTATTTTACGCCCGGCATCTGCAGGCATTACCAGTTCTGGAGCTGCAGAGGACATTGGGCCCAGCCAAAAGATGAGGAGTGGGTCTGCTGCCCCCATACTGGCCCCTGTGGCCAGGCCAGGGCGGGCTACCAACATCCATCCCATCGACGTCGAAATGGAAGTTGAAGCTATACATAAGAACAGCCAAGTCCGAAGTCCTAGCAGTCTCACTTTGACTCAAGGAGGAACAGTAGCAAATAGGGCTGGAGGGGTTATACCTAGGGCTGCCAGTGTGCCCATACCTCAAACTAAAGGCTCCCTAGGACTGGAGGAAACATCTTGTACTAAAGGCAGTGGAAACCCCTCCTCAAGTACTAACACTGTGGCAGCTACAGACAGGAGCAATAATAGCACAAATAATGAAAGCACTTTGCACTTGATTGCCTCCACTCAGAAAACCAGCACTGTCTCAAATCTGATTGCCAGCATGGCACCCGCATTTAGGGGAAGCAGCAATGGAGCATTACCCAGGGAAGGTTTCTTGTCCACTCAAAATCTCAGGAAACGCTCAGGCCTCAGCCCAGAGTCTCACCTCTCTCCAGTCAAGAGGGTTTTCATCTCCCAGCAGCCAGTAGGGGGCTCTGATGGCCTTGGATATGGGATAAGTACCACAGCGAGTAACCTCCGCAGGCCAGGAGCTCCAGTTAGACCTGAAAGTGCACCAGCCATTGGGAAAGATGCGGTGAAAATGAACTCTGTTGTGTCCAGTCAAGTCCTTGCACTCTCTAATTCTTCATTTAGACCCAGTGGCTTTCACACTGTTGCCAAAACACAGAGCTTGATGCAGAGGAAAAACACCTCCAGTGTTATGGAAACTAGCACCTCAGTCAGTCATGCACTAATACAACAACAGCAGCAGCACACAATGGGTAACGTGCAAGCCATACCTAATAACCCTGACCTCCAGAAACATTCGGTTGTGAGTGACTTTAGGAGTTCGATCTCAACCAAAGGGGAACTGGAAAGATCTCATCAACAGATCTACACTCACTCGGTGGAGCAAGCAGACCATAAGCAAACATCATCCACTCCAGTCATAGAACCTCTGGATTTGATTGGTCAAGCTCCATCCTCCAGCCAGCTCCCTATGCAGACAGATATGGACTACTTTTCCTTTGATGATGATGTAACTCAGGACAGCATTGTGGAGGAGCTGGTACAGATGGAAGAGCAGATGAAACTTAAAAACCTGCAGGAATTTGGCAACTGTGTCACATTGCAAGGCCAGCAGGCTGTAATGCAGGGCAACATAATGTCCTCCAATCAGACCATGGCTACCTTCTACCACTCTGCAAACAGCAGCAGCAACCCAATTCAAACTCCAACCCCCACCCCGACACCCACCCCCACACCCACCTCTGAAATGATGGGTGGACTCCAAGGCCTGACCAGAGAGAGCCCCTGCTCCCGCATGGCCTCCACAACCCCAGTGGACAGCGCCCTGGGAAGCAGTCGTCACACCCCCATCGGTACTCCGCACTCCAACTGCAGCAGCACTGTACCTCCCAGTCCAGTGGAGTGCAGGAACCCCTTTGCATTTACACCCATTAGCTCCAGTATCACTGGTTACCATGACAGCAATACTGTCTCTAGCAGCCCTGTCAAGCCCATGCAGAGGCCAATGGCCACCCATCCAGATAAGACCAAGCTGGAGTGGATGAATAACAGTTATAACAGTAGCTGTGGGAGCTCCAACAAATCAAACAATGGAATGGGAATCCTCCCCAGCTATCAAGGCCTGATTGATGACCACTTCCAAAAGCCCCATGCCTTTGCCATCCCTGGGCAATCCTACCATTCTCATGCAAGGCACCACGACAACCATTTTGGTCGCCTGACCCCCATCTCCCCTGTGCAGCAGCAGGTAGCCAGCATGGCTAACATGACGAGGCAAGAGGGTTTTGCTGTGCCCGCCCCTCTGGATAACAGAGCCACCAGCACTCCCACTACAACTGCAGCTTTCCGATGCCGCAGCGTAAGCCCTGCTGTGCGTCAGCGAAACTTGAGTGGCAACACAGGAAACGCTGCCCTTCCCAATGTCCTCCGGACAGTGGTGTCTCCCTTTAACTCTCCTGTGACCCCTGAGATGTTGAACATCTTTGCCAACAGCCAGACAAATCTTGGTGTGAACAGCATGGCCCAGAGGAGCCGCTCTGTGCCGCTCAACATCATGATGCAGACTGAGGTACTACCCATGCAGGGCCCACAATGCAACAACCAAAAAATCACCAGTGTACTCCTGAGCAAGATGGATGGCGACCGTGATGACACTGTGCGGGGTCTGGGCATCAATAATTTACCCTCCAGCTACACTGCACGTATGAACCTCACCCAGATCCTAGAGTCTGACCCCAACCTCCCCTGCGGCGACAACCACCACACCATGATGACTTCTACTGACACTGCCAGCACATTCAATTTCCAGAGGCCAAATTACCTCATGGAAAATGCTATGAATGAACAAATGATTCTTTCTGCAGGTGACAGCCAAGCACAATCCGCTTCTGGAGAGCAGCATCAACAGCAGGGCCAGACTATGTTGCTAGCTCTGAACCCCCAGCAGCAGCAGCAGCAACATCAACAGTTGGATTTCAGCACCACTGTTAAAGAGCTTCTAACTGACAGCAGCCTTACTCCTGGCAGCCAACTCATGGGACAGGTGTCAGAACTAAATACTGGGGGGGCAGAGTTCCCTGGTGAAATCAGAATGACATCTGAGCTCTCTAGTAGCATCAATGACCTGAACACTTTGGACACAAACCTTCTGTTTGACCCCAATCAGCAGCAAGGGCAATATCAAGATACTACACCAGAGGAACTGATGAATGATCCACTGTTTCAACAGATATGTAGCGAGACGGCCCATTCAAGTGGACTTGATTGGCTAGAAAGCAAAGATCATCCCACTGTGGGATTGATGGGTTGAACATAGTGCTTACTTTATTTAGTTATGTGTATCGTGTTAATGTGTGGTTGCGTTTTGTTTATTTGTTAATTTATTTTCAAGCATTCACATTGTATTTTATAATGCAACACTGGACACTATGAAATTTGTCCAGTCTAAGTGCCAGGCTGAACTGAAATGATTGCTTTTCAAATATGCTGAAACACTCTGATTCAAATGCTGGTCATTTCCCTTTCTTCAGAGAACATAACCTCATATTGTTTATTCAAGAGCATTTTAAACAAGTAGATAAAGGTACTTTACTTTTAGAAAAACACAGGAACCTAATCCTAAACATATGTATGTGTTTGCATGATTCATTTTTTTATTTATTTTTTATGTCTGTCTAAACAGGGCCATGCATCATTGTTTTATGAAACATGAAACCATTAATACGCCATTTGCAGCAATATTTCCCCCATTATTGTATATAACTCATTGCTATTTCAGGTATTTTTTATAGGAGTCTAATTAAGGCATAAGGTGGAAAATTGAAGACAAATTAAAATACATGCTCAGCTTACCCAATAATATCTAATAACTAGAAAGTGTGGGTTGGCGTAATGTAGGCTCACTGAAAGCAACTGGAGGTATTGCTAGTAGTGACAGACTACTTTGGCACTCAGTATGAAGAAGCTTACCAGCCTGAGCAAGTAGTAACATGACTTGAAGTTAAATGTCAGGGAGCATTAAGTGTCAGAGTGGTTTCAATGCATTTTCTTTAGCTCAAAGACTGCCATAGTAACTACATGACATCTTTAAAGAAATGCACCAAGTTTTAGGAGGATTGGTCTGTTGGTCAACTTACCGTGATTAAGTGTTGAGAACATAGACACCAAAATCATCCATGGGTTCCCGGTAAGTAATTTGCTGCCTAAAAACCGCTAGCACACTTGTTTATGTGGCCTGTAGATTCCTAAATTAAAAAAATGAAATATTATTTCATATCAATATAGCTGATGTGTCACAGTTTATTTTTGGAACTATTTTAGGTAGGCATGTCACATGGAGCATTGGATTACGGGATACCCTTCATGCTGGAATGCTACATTTTATACCAGTCACTGACATCAGGACGTTAACCATTTAACCTCACTTCATTTAGCTGCCATTAGTCATCTGGGTATTTCAGAGACCTCTACCAAAGGGAAATAAATTGCAAGAAGAAAACATTTAACTGAGAATGGAATCCACCCCAACATGGGGAGCTCCTGCACTTTCAGAGTATGAGTATGTAAAAAGAATTATGGCTGAAGAAATGGAAATCATTTTCCTTAGCATAGAGGAAAATTTACTTGCTTGTGCAGAGAACTCTCCTACTGACCTCTTAAACCTCAATTTACCTTATGGAAAAATGTGCGAAAAAAGTGCCTTTTTGATTTGAAGGCATAGATCTTTATTTGAAAATGATTTGGTTTTGATATGGCTTTATTTGGATGAAAGTGAAAGGAAATTAATTAAGATTCTTATTACCAAAGTACACTAGAGGATCAGTCATTTGGAAAGGATATTGTATACTAAGCTCATTAGCTCAGCACTCTTCTGAACTATGCATTTTTTCACAACACAAGCCCCAAAGAGCAAAAAAAGGGGGGAAAAAAACAAATGTTGAAAAGGAGGTTCTCCAGATCAATAATTGTTACTGTATATGTAAAATAATGAGGCAGAATATTAACAGTAAATGCTCTAGAGGAACCTTGCAAGAGTTCGACAATCATTACTTAAAAGCGATGGAAATAGGTAGTTGCTTTCATTCTGGATTAAAGATCTTGCACTATGACAGCATCCCTGACAGATTATTTCACAACAGTGGAGGTCTATATGAAGTCATGTGCTTATATACGAAAACGGTTGGTCAAATAAGTTTCTTTATTTCTGAGTAGCATGCAGTATACTGATAACAATGCATTGATGTGATCATTTTGTGATTTCATTTTGTGATTTAAGTGCACAACTTCAGCAAGTTTGGCTCCTTCTGTAGCACCCATCATATTGCAATGACAATCTGTAATATAGTTCCTGTTTTTATCACCCTTTGTTTCTTTACAACAATGCACTGTATTTGGTTTGGATGATGAAGGAAAGTTTTCACCAAGAATCTGTTGGCATTCAAACATGCAAGACAATTAAGTATGACTCACTGATCAAAAGGTGAAAACCTTGTTTTACACTGGTGAAGAGCAGCATGTGAAGAAGGCATGTAACTCCCTGATGAGAGATGACACTTAAAGGTGCTTATCGGGTTTTATTGTCCTAGTCGTTATTATGGAGTTTTAGCTTCCTGAGCCTTATGTCCATACCAAAGAAAAACATTTAAATGTCAACCAGAACAACATGCAGTAAGATCTTGGGCATCTAATGCAAATTTCCCACATGATGGACATATTTAAGAATTACCTTTGATTATATAGCCATAAGTATTCTTTCATATGAGGAAGAAAAATAACAATGCATTGAAAAATAAGTGAAATTAGCAATGTCTTTATAGTACTGGAAAATGTGCTGAAAAACATTTTTGGTTTCTAAAACCAATGTGTCAGGAAAATATTGGAGATTACTTTGTTTACTATGGTTCATCCTTTTGTAGACCCAGTTGGTAAATAATGGTTTTAAGGAGGTAAAAGACACTGTGTGTTATTAGTTAACTGATACTTGTTCCGTGATCTAAAATCTATATGCCTATATGTTAGCATTACGTCACTTAGTGTGTGTATGGTTGGTCACACCAACATCATTTCTTGTACAGATTATGCTGGGGGGTTTGGGCATTTGTCCAGCTCAGCTTGTTTTGTTTTTTTTACTTAGTTATTTAGAGTGCAGTTTGTTCAGAAGACGTAACCTCGCAAACCACATGATCTTGTGAAATCATCTGGCTTGCATGGTTACAAATTGTTTTGAGTGTTGAAATAGTATAGTTTTTAAGTGTCATAACATATTACCAGGTGGCATCATATCCTCTATTCTCTGACAGATAATTTGTCCAATACCTTGTGATGGATAATGAGAAAATTTCCCCAAACTCTCAAGATTCATCTTGTCCTAAATCTTTCATGAACTGGATTTTGGCAAATTCATTTAAATCTCCCCAAAATGTTTTTGCACAAGTTCTAAAATGGGGAAATGAGATAGTCAAAATTATGCCTAATTATCTGGTGTAATATTACAGTAATCTCATAATATAGTTTTTTTTTACTAGTTTAGGTTTTGGTTAAACCTCAGTCTCATGCATGGGATTACCAAACACAGAATATCAAAGGAATATCTCTCAATATGTTCATAAATTGGCAACATTGTTTTGTACACACTACAGAATTTGTAACTTCTGTAAGAGGGCAGGTTGTGTCATATGGTAATATATAATCACATGTTTGTAGCATTATTCAATGTTGAGTATGTTAGATAAATATTTATAATTCATGTTTAGTTTATGAATCAGTTCTCTCAATTTTGATGTTTTAAGTTTTAATATGTGTCTGTGAAAAAGTTTGCATTTTTCTTTTTCAAAATCCATTAAAATAAGCACTGATGTTTGTGCTCAAATGAAGATATTACCCTTCCTCTACTTGTGTGTAGGACTTGGTAGACTTACTGATGACTGGTATGGTAGTTCAGAGTTGTAGAATGACCCTCCGCTGTAATGTTGTTGTTGCTGTGGTCAGTGTACAGGGGATTTTTTGCATTTCAGCAAATATGCTTTTTTTAAGGGGAAGTGCTCATTGATACTGGTTTTGAAGTCTTTTGTAAAATCAATAAACATTTTTTAAGTACATCAATATCTTGGAGTCCGTGTTTTTTTAATATCTGGATTTCCTATAAATACACGTTAAGAGGCCAGGCAAGAAAACAGTAAAAGGCCTCTCATTCCACTGATAGACACCCAGGAAAATAATTTAGTTGGCCCATATGAATTAAACCAGTTTTGCATTTCTATTGGCATAGGCGTCATGTTGAAACAAGCATACTTGGCTGGCGTACTGATGACAAAATACATAAACAATATTTTAATATATGAAGAATAAGACATTTAGGACAGCTTGGAAGGTTAGCAATGCTACCAGTCTTTCTCAGTATCTGTTAGCAAACTGAAATGAGTTTCTTGACATTCTGAGGTTGACATTCAGGGGTTATAGCAAGGTATACACCAAAACATTTAGTGACTTTATATATCTACATAAAGGTATGGAAGTGGATTCGGGCCACTTGTGAAGAATTTATTCAAGTTCTAATATAATTCTGAGAGTAAAATCAGAATTCTAAAGTTAGAATTCTGTGATTATTCTCAGAATTAGATTTTTTTTTACTCAAAATCTCAGAATTCTTATTTTAATCTTGGAATTCTGACTTTACATTCAGAATTCTGACTTTATTCTCAAATTTCTGACTTTATTCTCAAAATCTCAGGATTCTGACTTTATTCTCAGAATTCTGAGATCAGTCTTAGACATCAAATAAATCTTTCATGTGGCCCTAATCCTCTTCCATATAGAAGGCCTTGGTCCCATTGAGTTTGATCGAGATGAGCAGAGTTTCAAGTTATTCTGCAGCCAGTAGAGGGTGATAGTGGGGTCGTCTCTCACTGGACTTGTTTGCTTCAAAAACCAATGCTAGTAATGTTGAGAAGCCCACTTTCTGTCACCACCGATGAGTCTATGATCACATATTTTGGATGTCAATGAAGCCTATAATAAATTGCAGGTGTTGTCATTGTCACATACAGTATATTTCTGTGACTACGTTTACATGCAGGCTTGAGGCACCTTATTTTTCTACCTGGTGTTGAAGGAAATTATGTTATCTTCATAGTCAATGCATAATCTATACTTAATATAATCAAAGAGAAATATATATTTGCACATTCCTTTGATCAGACAGCACACATACATGTACTATGCACAGTAAGAAGAGTGTAGAGAGAAAGAGGCCTTTGATACCAGCTCATGCCAGTAAGTTTCTCACAGACAAGCGAGAATAATGGGATTGTTATTGCCAGAAAGAGAGGTTGTATCCAATATTGCACGCAGAAGAGCATTGATATCAAGGACAGAATGATCCAGGACTTAGGGAGGAAGACTCCTAGTTTCGGCCTTGAGGTACAAAACAGCAGGTGCTTTCCGTCTGCAATAGCTGGATTGACGCACTGACCATATTCCGACAGTTAGACCAATTAGAGAGCCACATTAGGTAAAGTTTGGAAGCAGACTATCCTTCTAGGTGGAGCATTGTGTGAAGGAGGGTTAGAAGATAGAAAAGAATCTGAAGATGAGAATTCTTGGTCAGACCCTTCACATATCAGTTGTATCGTGTACTCTGTTACCTGAAGAATAAAGCCAAAGGAAAGAGTCCGAGTTTGTCTCATTCGTTCTGTGTTCAGCTCCTCGAACCTTAAAGACGAGATGAAATGAAAAATGCCTTTTTAACCCTTTTAGATCACATCCCCGGTCATATTGTGCACCTATTTAACAATATATGCCAAAAAAAATACCAAAAATCAATTTCATTGTATTCTTATATCAAAATTCAATCATGTTTTCTTCCTGTAAAACAAAATATGCCGTGTGCTTACGTAAGCATGCCCGTAACTAATTTCAACCAATAATATCATGACATCCACCCATCAATCAATCTTCAACTTTTAGCACACAGAGCTAAGAGGCTAAGATTCATTAGTTAGCTAGCTAGCAACAGCATGGTACTTCGGTGTGTCTTCGGGTGTTATGACACACCCACTTTTCAACGTTCAAATCAAATTCCTCCCAACGTTATGTCCCGCCTGTCTTTCCTGTTTCACTCGGAAATACGTCACGATACGGAAGTTAGACACTCTCGAAATGCCGTTTCATCTCGACTTTAAGTGGAAGAGAGAAGAAAATCCACTGTGACACCGGGTAGACCAGGTATTAATCCAACGTTAGCTAGCCTAATAGAATATAATTTTGCAATGGCTGAGGACCACAATGACAGACAAAAGAATACAACTGATAGAGAAAGCCCACCAACAGGTGGTGACATCACCTGGTACCAAAGATCAGCCAATAGCAGATAGCAATTTCAGTAGCATGCTTTGTACCTTTAGATGTCAGGCTTTACACAGATTTGGGTTTGGGGTTTAGTTACTCTTTAATATTTTGAGTGTACAGTAAGTTTCTCACATAGGCCTATCTGTTTTATATACACTTGAGTCAAGGAAGCCGTTGCTTCAGAATCTTTGACAAGCTGCTTTTTGTCGCATGGCAGGTGGATTAGGAAGATTTCCTCCATTGTCGAAAATGGGTTCTGTTCGGGCACAAGATCACAGAAAATGCGAACAAATTGCAGCGACTTCTTGAGTATTCCTGTGTTTGCGAAATAGTTTCAGTAATCTCACATACCTACACCTCTGACACAAACGATGGAGGTCTGAAGAAATTCTCATCATACAATGTAGGATAAAAACTTAAGTTTCCATCGTTAGCTTAGCTACAACAATTGCAACTTTGCTGAGTAAATTAAAGTTAATATAAACACTTTGGGTAAATTAAACAAGCAAGTTAAAAAGGAATGAAAATTTTCAATCAAGATTTAACTAATTCTGTTTTGCCAGCTAACTTGTTCCTAGTAGCCTAAAAAAGTGAACACGTGCCAGCCTCCACCCTAGCGAAATCTGACTGGTTTGAATGTTGACAACGTCGCCGCCCTTTTCTAACCAACTATTGTGTTTACATTTCCTCAGACCTCCTTAATTTAAACCAGAAGTGTGGCTACACGAGATTAGTTACAGTAGCTTGCCAGACATGGTCATGGACTACTTTTTACTCCAAGGCAGTGGTTCCTAACTCCTGTCCTGGTTTTCTACCCTACCATGTAGTTAATTGCATTCACTCACCTGGCATCAAATTTCTGAATCAGCCCCCATTAGACTGCTACAAAGAAAACCAGCAGTACGTTTGGTCCTGAGGACCGGAGTTGGGGACCACTGCTGTAAGGTGAACTGATTTTGGCCTGTCCACCTCCACCACCTCGCTGCCAATAGTCATAGCATGTGATGTAGACCTATTTTGTCAGACAAACTGTACGCTGATACAATGTCAATTCTATTCAATGAAGAAATAACAACACAGGTGCCCTCTCAGTGATTTTGTACACTGACCGGGCCTGCTCAGGCTGGAGGAGTGGTAGGGCAAAGGAAACAGGAGGAGGAGGAGGAAGAAAAGGAGGAGGAGGAGGAAAGGGAGGAGATGGATGGATACTAGAATGCGCGACGACGCAACTAAACTAAAGTTGTTTGTTTTAACAGCTAGCTAGTAGGTCAGATTCTAGGTAACTACCAGCCTGATCACAGCAACGCAGAGTGGTAACTGAACACCGAAAGAGTCTACTGTTACCTCGATCAGTGTGTCCTTGTTACCTTGTTATTGTCGCCTGCTGGGAGAAGGGAGAGGATATGGCTGCACTTTCCCCCCAGATACGAGGACTTCAGACAGATGAGGTGACGTTACCAAAACATTTGCTAGCGTTGAAATGAAATTGTTCATGTGGTCCTGTTAGCCAGCTGGCTAACATAGCTAGCGTTAGCGTTAACGTAACGACGGAAAACAATAATATGTTACTATGCTGTGAAGATAACGCTAGCGAGCTAGCTCATTAACCTAGATATAGTAACGTAACTGATGTCATGTGTTAAAACGTGTCACTGGTCGATAAATTGTCAGTATGGTTGATCGCCATTTTTGACGTTAAAACTACTTTCCAGCTAATGCTATCCATTACTTCCTAATTGGAGAGCCATTTCTACTTTTTAGCCAGGAAACCCACAGGCTCGCATTACTTCGTCTTTGCATTGGCAAAGCTGCTGTTTCCCGTCCTGCACATAACATTACACAGATTTGTTTTTCAAATTGACAACATTATCAAATGCCTAATCAGTTCCAATCATGTTAGACCTGTCAATTCAGGTACAGTGTAGGGCCCAAGTAATTTTCCTTACACTAAGCCATGTGATTTATTGCGAAATATCATGATGAGTCAGGAGCTACAATAAAAGCATGAATGAGACTGATATGGAAAATTTACAAAGTAGTGTCCAAATGTCATGTGACACAGAGGTTAAAAAGTGATTGTAGCTGTCATGTGGCTGTGGTTATTAGTACGTGATTAATACAAAGACACATTTATCTTCTCCCCAGATGTGATTAATGAGAATTAAAGCTCTCAATATGCTTTATCAGTTGGGTCAACTTTGTAAATGTCATCATGAAATTGAGTAATAGAACTTTTGTTGTTATTTCAGGAGGAATCCAGGATCCTAAGAGTGAAAGTCGTTGCTGGAGTTGGGCTGGCCAAAAAGGATATACTTGGAGCCAGGTAAATTGTTGATATTAAATACTTACATATCTTAAGAAGAGTTAGTGTTAGGGTTAGTGTATATTGTGCCTCAGTACATTTCATGTAATTTCAGATTAGTTTGTACTTTTTCACTTTCTGCCATACAGAGGATGCAATTTTAGAGGCCTTTTCCTGTCCAATGTCCTGCCCATTATCTAGTAAAGCTGGAAAAGAAAAACATGGAATTTGCATCCTGTGTACTTTTGCATAGAGTAGCAGGAGGGTGGTGATTTCTATTTTTATTTATTTTTTCTGAAACCTCAGTGACTCTACTAGAGCCAACTGTAAGTGAACCATATGCAATGTTGTGCTTGATTAGTCTACCACTCCCTCCAAAATCCCATTAAGTCCTAAACTGATGTGTTCATGGGACCTACTATCAGCATTATCAAGATTATCACGACTCAATTAAAACCAGGGCTATTATAGTTTGGGATTTTTCATTATTTATTACTTTTTCATTATTTTCATATTGTTATGCATAGATTGGTTAGTTTTCAGTGTGAGTTTGGTTTTAATTTAGTTATATATTTTTTTCAATGTTTAGTTTTTGTTTAGTCTCAGTTCTAGTTTTAGTATTTTTGTGAGGGGTGTTTTTTTTTTAAAGGTATAATGATAGAAGTTCAGAACACGGATTTTGAATATGTTTGCAACAGATATTCTGTAATATAAACTATATCATAAATCCTGTTTAAAAATGATTTGCATACATTTTTCAATGCACTCCCAACTAACTTAAAGTTGGGACAGCTTGGTTTCGTGCTGCACAAATGCAACAGCAATCTGAATTCAGACCATTTAGCTCAAAATAATCCCAGATAATATAGTATAATATAGATAATATAATAATCCCATTCTCCCAACAATTTTCCACACGTGTTGTGCAGACGATGATGCTGACACTTCCTCTGAGAGCCAGAGGGGATCATGGGGGTCGAACATGTCGGTCTAGAGGATATCGCCATCTCATGCTGTACTTAGCATTCAATAAAAATTCTCTGCCCAAAATTCATTCCTTTTTACCCTGCACATCAACCAAAAGATGAAAACATTTCATGCATGTTTTTGTTTTACAAGTAGACAAGATAGTTTTAGTCAGAAAGTCTAGTTTTTATTTTATTTCTGTTTAACAGTGATGATTTTTAATACCTGGTTTTTGGCTTAGTTTTAGTATAATAACCTTGATTGAAACACATTAAAAATGTTCTTATTTTTTGATAGAAAGGAGCAGTGTGCATACAACTCTGACCAAAAAAAAATCTAATTGAGTGCATTTTGCATATTGCATATTGTGCAATAAAATGTGCAGAAAGTCAAGAGAGTCCATACTTTTATACCTACTGTTTGCATAATATTAGTGATTTGGCTCCAAAATTGCCATATCAGCAATGAACCGGTAACACCAGTGATTCAATACATTGCCGATAACAAAACATTGCTGCAGTTACTAACTTTGTAATACCTGTGATGGTAAAACCAGTGAACTAAGATGTGGTTTTATTGGGTGTCACAGTGCCTCAACCCATGCTTTCCTCATCTCAGAATCAAACTACAATCCATTTTATGTTGACCATAGCTGGAAGCATCATGTTAATCTTTCTCATGTCCGAAGGTGATGCCTGGTCTGATCAGACTTTGAAAAGACTTTGAAGTGATCTTTAGCCTTTGGAGTGGAAGAAAAGACTCAGTAATGCCAGAACGTTTGTACAAGCCATTAATACATTGATAGTTGCAAAGAGAGTGTTTTATTCTTTATAGACGGATCTTCACGCCATAGTTTTAATTTGGAATAGCTGTTCAAAGCTCTGTTTCTCCCTCTTTTTTGTTACAGTGATCCGTATACAAGACTGTCCCTCTATGACCCTGTCAATGGAGAACTAACAAGTCTTCAGACCAAAACAATAAAAAAGGTGAGTAACCGAAAGTCAGAATAAGCAAATACAATTGTGGTTTATTAGTGAGCTCATATCTTATTATTAATTCATTTTTCTTTTGCATCTCTTTTAACCTGAAGACATTGCACCCAAAATGGAACGAAGAATTCTATTTCCGAGTAAGTGAAAAGGCATCAAAAGCAAAAATTTTAAGCCATCATTGACTTAATCCTCTTGTGTGATTTAGCTATGATCATTGATATGCAGTTCACTGTGGCTCCATGGCGATAATTGGGTTGGGTGTGACAGGATCTGGGGGAAAGAAAATGTCAAATCTGCAATAGCTCTACAGCTTAAAATGCTTCTATTAATCTCCCACTTTTCTCACAAAGTGCAGTTATGTGCCTTTGCTGTGCTGTAGGACACAGAGCAGATTTGGCATCTCATAACAGGAAATTGGATTAACCTATATTTGACTAGAGCAGAAATTACATTGTATTGCTTATCAGGTGGGCTTCTTAGACCTTGGATCATTTTTACTTGCACACAGTAAAGTGCTTCCAACCCATTGATTCAACAGTTTTAACTTTGTGATTATGTATTATCTTTCAGGTTGATCCCAGAAAGCATCGTCTGCTGTTGGAGGTGTTCGATGAAAATCGTCTGGTAAGTTCTTCAGATATGTTCTAAGTTACTCAGATATGTTCAGCATTTTATGTGATTTGTTTGTCAGATTTCAAATTTAAGTTGTAGCTAGGTGTGTTGGGCCAGTTTTTTTCCCTTTTAGATTGTTCTAGTTCTGTGTTTCTTGTTACAAAATCTGTTTAAGTAGCACCCAAAGGTGGATAGGACCAGAGTTTCCACTGGGTCAAGTTGCTGCTCCCCGGCAGCTCTCGTGGTAGATATCAGTTTGCCGGGAATATGGGGTCATATGTTATCACTGACTATATTGTGTTTAAAAGCTCTGGCCAATGCATAGGCTCTAGATGGGCAGGTCTGGAAAATCTTGAATGAACATGAAAAGAGTATTGAAAAGTACTGGAAATTAATTGAGGAAGAATCAGCTATAGAGGGATATGGCTTAATTGATTTTTGGCATCAAGGAAAATCTTATGTGTTTTAATAAAGAAGACCTTTGCTCATGTAAACAAATATTCAAAGTCAAGACATGTCATCCTATTTAACTTGACTTGTGTGCAGACCATAAAACCTTTTGTGAATGCCAAGTCTCGAATGGTAGTCTGTCTCGAATAAGTGCAAGGGATTGTGTCATATTTCTGTAAATAAAGGCATCTTCCAGTCAGTGCCAGGCTAACATGGTTTATCTGCCTGTCAAATATACAGCCGCCCTTATTTTGCCATGACATATTTGATATTGTTTGAAACCTGGGATACCTTATTATCGAGAGCTGTAAATATGGGCAAAGCCTGGCTACACTAATGACATCCTAACGCCTGTCGTTGTACAGGCGTAGACCGAGTTCAAAGGCAGTTGCATATCACATAGGGTGTTGTTTATCACTTAGGTGGCCATATTATGTGAAGAGATATGTTGCGAAGTACTGATTATGAAACACATGCATAGGGGTCTTATGGTTGGTAGCCAAACTGTGAGAACCCGTGTGTTAGTTATTGTGTGTTGCTGGATAAGATGTTGAACTGCAGACAGGAGATTGTTGTGAATGTAGCCTAGATACTAGTGTCCAATGTTATTTTACATTTAGTGCACAGCATCGTAAAAGCAGTGAGGAGTGAGAAATAAGTGGCAGGCTGAAGCATGATGCTGGATCAGTACAGCTGCTGACCCAGTTTCCTGCCTGCCTGATGTAAGTCCTGGGACACCTGATGATGGCGGCTCTAAGCACCCAGACTCAAGCCCCACCCTCCTCGACTCAAGTGACAGCACCACTACCGTCTGATACTTGGAGCTAACTGTGCTAACCATATGTAATATAAACACAGTCTAGCAATTAGCCAGCATTAGTGGCCCCAAAGTCCTGAGTTTGACCTCACACACATTTAGACACTTAACCTTAAGCAACAGTTATATCAACTAAATATAACCACACCCCTACACAGCCGTATTGCAAGTGTATATTGTTATGTAGTCAATGATTTGCATATTGCAATGTATCAGTAGAGTTTTATGCAACATTGTAGCAGCAGTTTCTCCACACAATAATCCAATCATCAATCGTAAATGTTAAAAGTGAACCAGTCAACTGTGAGGTCTGGAGCCAGATAAATAGTGTGGTAACTAAGCTGTAAACTATGTCTAAACTTTCTCTTTGAGCATTAATTAGCCTCTTGCATTAGTATTAAATTTCTTTCTATTCTGCACTCTGAATCTATTTTAGTTTTAGTATAGTACAGTAGTAGTAGTTTACACGTTTAACAGTTTGCTTATTTAATTGCACTTACAATGACATTGGGCATATCTCTACATGCCCTGTCCTCAATGATCCTCCTGGGCTTCTAACTGGGCGCTGCCTCATCAATAACTTGTCTTACTGGCAGACTGCTCAGTGACTGCAAAAAACAGCAGCAAAAAACGAGATTCTTACAGAGGAAGACATACAGTAGATCATTAATGACTAAGTCAATGCACTGTTGTATGTCACTTAGATGGCCATATAACCATTTTGTACTTAATACTGCTGTGTAATGCATGTCATATCATGTGCCTGTTTTTGGCCCACTCCCTCTCTGCTGCTACCTCTGCCTTATTATCTTTGTCATCCTAATTATCTTATGGGACCGTCAACTGTGAGCTTGTTGTTGTTGTTGAAACATGTTGGTCTGTTTGGCACATTTTGCAGTGCTTTTTTAAATATCTGTGCTTCCTCAGCTCCTCCTTTTCTTTTTCTGCCATTTTGTTTACAGTTTGACCTAAGGCTTCTAGAACTTGTCATTACGTCATCAGTTTGCCCGTCACGTGGTAAAACAAGCCTGGGTTTGACCGATTCTAATCTGCTTTGTCATCCTTCAAGTACATTCTGTTGTGATTTGGAGGGGCGCGTCAGTAGTAGTTGTGTGTGTGTGTGTGTGTGTGTGTGTGTGTGCGCCACTGCCAGTCTGACATGGAAAGAAATAGAGAGAGAGAGAGAGAGAGAGGGCCGATAAAACCACACAGACCGTCGCTGGTCGGTTCACACAAGACAACAAATATTCACAAATTGTTACATGCCGACCAGTCCGACCGGCCCACACACTCACTGGCCCAGCAGGATTCTTTCTGCTTCTCCTGGTCTGTGTATGCTGGAAACTACAAAACTTGTCCTTCATTTATGCTGAGTTCAATATGTCAGCTTAGGGTTTGTTACATGGTCTCTAATATCTAATTACAACCTAAAGATGAAGTCTGCGTAACAGAAGTTGCAAGTAATTTTTGCCAGTAAGTCATACTCTTATTTGAAATATACACACTCACATAAGGTTCTGGGATATTTTGAGTTTGATGAAATTGAGTACTTGGCTTACGTACGCACATAATCTCAAATAAATGCACCCTTAGCATACTATAATATGTGAAAAGTAAATGTCGGTGAATATGTTTTAGTGACTCTAAGTCTGCATACTTTGTTGCTCAGCTACAATGCTACACTCTTTGTCAGTCCAGAATGTAACTGTTACTTTTCACACATAGTGGTACTGGAACAAGTTCCCATTAGGCTTAAGAGTACAAGAGACATTTTATTTTTCTAAAAATCCTCATTAATTGGTGAATGATTGGTGAATCAGGCTTTAGGTTGATGCATGAAAACATAATATCTCAGTTACCCAGTTGAGCTCATACTCGGTTCAGATGCCTGGCTCACTCCCATATTAAACGAGTCACAGTGGCATGTAAACATCTTACTGCTTTCATTTCTTGTTTTCGCCGTCTGTGCAAACTCAAACTCAGGCTCACACATTGTTATGGGTACATTTTCATGTCAACAAAAAACATGGCGGTGAGCAGGACTTACCATTGGGTTTATCATTTGTTTCCCCTGTATTAGAAGTAACCTCAGTCAGATGGGGAGAGGGGAGCCGGCAGCTACATCTTTCATACTTTTTTTGGCCGGCGGACTGTTTTATCTGTGGATGAGACACTACAGGTGGACAGGAATATTCTGTTAACTGATTTATTCATGGAAACAGGGTATCAAAAGTTCATGTAAACTGCTTAACCCAAATAATACCTTAATTGGAGTATGGTCCAACAGCCAGTTACTCCATGCATGTAAACATAGTCATATACAGACATCATGTAGATGGTGAGAGATTATTCATGGTGATAGTATTCACAGATTGGATGAACACAAACATATTTTAAGAAATCAGGAATGGTAGAAAGTTGTCACATGACAGTGGGAAATTGTTCTGATCAGTAGCAGACTCAAAGAGAAGTGATACTGTAGAGGTGACTGATAGGTGAAAGGGGTAGTACTTGGGCAGAATGGCCATCCGGCTGGTCGTCAGTTGGTGAGAGCAAGAAAATGCTCTGAAGGCATGCTGCTTTGGTCATGATTGACTGTTTCCTAGCCTGTGGGTTCTGGCTAACAAATGGTTAGACTCGATGCAGGGGAGGCGACAGGAGTTAAACGCTTGCTGGACGACTGTAAGCAGTTTGCCCTTGGATTGTGCAGATGCAGCACTGAACCAGACAGTTAAACAGGAAGTGATGATTTATTGTGTTGTGGTTGTGCAAAGCCTGCCCAAGAGATGTTGAACATCTTCAGTTGGTGGACAAAGTACATCTGCTGCCAAGCTTTCTTGGAAGTGATGTTGTTCTCATCACACTTCCTGAGAGATGGTAGTTCACAGAAATTTGAATGACTGTACCCTGCTGAGTGCTGAACCTTTCACTTCGAAGGGTGGTTTTCTTTGTTCGTCATTTCCTCAGTTCTAAGGGAAGTCGGGTTCCAACTTGTTAATGCTCCATGACACTAGTGCACCTCTCTCTGCTGTTCATCTCCAGCTCATTGTTGGAGATGAGGCCTGTCACAGTGGTGTGATCTGCAAGATCTGTAGGTATTATAAAACTCCCAATACTTAGGAATCTTCTGGTCAACTTAACTCAAATTGTTCCTATGTGAATTACCTATTATTCTGTCCACAGAGAAGAAGTTAACTCATGAATATGATATTTGCCCATATGCTGACCAAGATTAACATAATTTAATAAAAAATAGTAACACTGCTATTTATTGTCCAAAAGTTTGCTGTTACTGCTTTATATGTAATGACACTAAAACGTTCCCTAAAGGCTTGAGTAAACATATCCTTTTTTTCTAAAATGCTGCTTTTGGTACAATGTTGCTTTTGGTACCAATTTAATGTCTATTGTCTCTATCACAGGTCGGTGTTTTTCTATTTATTCTAGGCTTACTACACCGTATGACTTGGCATAAACGTGTTTCAGCACAGTGCGCGTCAGCCACTTACATCCTCTGGCTCAGCCACCACCACCTGCTTTTGCCTAGATCTTTGATTTACAGCCTGTCATGAGGTTTCCTGACAGTAGTCACATCGGAGTTAGTGTAAAGAATAGGGAGTGAGCTTCACTGCATCAAAGTGTCCTCTGAGTCATGTCTGTATCCTGGCTGAGCCACTTACCATTACGCATTGTACTGAAACTGACTTGGTTGCAGAGTAATCCCCTGAAATAGCCCGGCCTCACTCACAATAGGCTGTCATTAATAAAGAGGACTGTCAGCAGCCAGAGAGTGGAAATCAAACCAGCACTGACTGTTACATGAGGTGTCATATCACAGGTGCCATGCCACTCTCAAAGCAGTCACAAGTCTGTCTTGTCTATCCACTATTTTGTGTTTGATGGAGAGATAAAATGTAGCAGATTCCTTCTTCTCTGTAGGTCATGTATTACAAATTTCCTGTTTCTTTGCAGGCCATCAGCTAAATCTTTCATGGCTTTATTTTTCCAACATTTGAACTATGAATTTGATGACTTTTGCTTTTTACTACCAATCACTTTCCTGCATATTTCCACAGTCTGTGGTGGTTTCATGTTTGAATGCTATTTGGCAACCCAGTCCTCAGTTTGATATAGAATTATGCCGAAAGTCATTCCCTTTGATTTCCTGTAATTCAATACCAGTGGGTAAAAATATTTGTGGGGGCACAGAGCAGCAGAAACTTTAGAAGCATAGCTGCAGGGGAAGTGGAGTCTTGAGCGAGCGGCCTGAGGCAGACATAACAGTTTACCAGAGCTTCAGTCTAAGATGCAAAGTGGAGGACTACCGTGTTGTTGTTTTTTTCAAAGGGGTAACCACGAGTGTGGCGGCTGGAAAAGGCAGAGGGTGTTAGATACTTTACTAATCTGGCTGGAATTCAAGAGGTACAGTTGCAACAAAGCTGAGGCTGGGCTCTAACGCAAGTCGGCAGTGGGAGCTCTGCCCTTCAGGATCCAGTGTAACTTTTTGTTTTCTGAGTAGGGTTTAAGCCCCTTAAAGAGGAGGACCTCTGGGATTGCTTTAGTTTCAAGGGTCGTGTGTTTGGGTCATTCCTCCAAACAGAACGACTGACCGCCTCTGACTAATAGCTGAGATCAGCCTTGAGAGGAATGTAGGTTGTCACCGGAGCTATTTTGGCAATGTACAGCCGCTAATGATTGTAATCACAGAGCAGAACTCGGAGCAGTTGCGTTGCTGTTCTTTTTTCCTGCTAGCAAGTTTTATCATGCCACACTCACCAGCATTGCAGGGATTAGAGAGTTAAACGAATGGCACGCCGGCTCCGCTTGCATTTCGCGTCGAGGAGAAGCAACACGGACCCTCTGTCAGAGAGCCTGAGCAGCCATGGTGAGGAAAGTGGAGTCAGTGCGTCAGCTCGGAGCCCCACAGAGAGCCTGGCGCACAGCTCTGTCCACCTGAAGGTGACTCCCCTGTCACCAGACTACGGTAATTTACAGCGTTACTCTTCAGTATTCATACCCAAGGTTAACACTGGAGGATGTAGCAAGAAGAGCATTTTGCAGATCTCGCTTCAGCCCTGTGGTAAGCTCAGTGGAGAGCTGGAGGGCAGTGCAGAGGATGGAGAGCCAGGTGGCTGTGAAGGAGGAGCAGGTAGCGGCTCTGACGGAGGCTCATGCAGCAGCAGCATGGCCAGCGATGCAGGATACTGTAGCAGCAACAGCATCTTTGAGCCAGAGGCTCCAGAACAGCACAGGACTGTCCAGGAGAGGAGTCTACCCTGCTGCAAGTCCAAGGTCCCTTTGAGACGGTGCTCCTCCTTGGTTATATTTCCAAAGAGCCCCTGTAGCACCCCACCTGCCTCCCCAGTCAGCCCAGTGGCTCTGCCTGCTCTCCCTCCAGCGAGGGGTTCTCATCAGACATCTCTCCAGACATCTGCCAGCGAATCCTCACAGGATGATGAGGAAGTCACTTGCAAAGGGTCCACCGCCACAGCACTAAATGGCCGTCGCCTCTCCAAAGGCAGCTGTTCCTCAGCTGAGTGCAGGGACGGCAAACACATGGTGCAATTTAACGTTCCTTTACAGGATGAACCAAAATGTAAAACGGAGGACAGGAGCAAAATAATGGAGCGGTCAGCGATGTTAGACCGGTCAAACCGGCACTCTAGCAGTGTGCTGCTTCACTTTGCCCACCAGAGACCAGTGATATCTGGGAAGGGAGCTACAGCCAGGGCTACAGTCAGTGTGGAACATCCTGAGGCTTCTTACCCAGCGCCACAGCCCGAGGGTGAACAGGACCCTCACAAAAAGCTGTACCGAAGTACCTCAGCTTGTTTGTTCTCCTCAGCTAAGCCATCAGAAAAGAACCACAAAGTCTCTCCAGGAGGAAGAGGACAGGAAAGGCCTGAGGAAACCCACTGTCATCGTGCCATACAAAGGAGCTTTTCCCTGGAAGTGCCCTACCCCAACACTGAAATTTCATGTCACGTTTCAAACCCAAATCTCACTAGCCCTTGCTCTCCACATGTGCACATCCATCTGTCCCCTTGCTCTCCCGCTAAGGTGTCTAGCTCTGTCGCTGATGTAAACACAAGCCACAAAGGGGATTATATTCCAAAGAACCCCGGCCAAAACCCCAAGGTGAGTGTTACGTTTCTACACCGGAATTAACTGCTGCTCCCTGCTCAGCAGAGCTGCGACTAAGCAGGGCCCAAATGTCTCAAGCTTCTAAGAAAAGGAGAATCATTGTTCAGGTGAAATGGCTATACATTTCACCATGACTTGAGAGGCAAACAGTTCTCAACTCAAATTAGTACTTAAAGACCTCCCTGAATACACATTATACCATAAACTGTTTTGCTGTGCCAGCTTAAGTGTAACAACTTCGAGTTCTGCTTTCATGTACAGAATGAAAAGGAAGTAGGATGTCAATGAGCACTGTGAATGACAAATAACGATGGTGTTGATAAAGTGGCTGCACTATGTATTTTGCTTATTGGGCTTATTGTTGCCAGAGGAAAGTTTAATTGCATAATGTTTCTAACACACAGGTGTGCGCTACCAGAGACGTGAATAATTATAAGACAGGCCTATGTTTATGCGCAATATAATAATGCTGTGATAATGCTGCTCTCCTTCTCTGATATCACCATTCAAATCCGTGAAGCTCTGTTTACTCAGGGTCAGCCATTAGGCTCTCCACAAGAAACAGCTACGTTCAGTAACTGAGAAGATGGCTACAGCTAAGTCATGCAATTAACAAGCCCAATGTGGACAAACATTCAAAGGCGTTTGGTTACATTACAGTAAGCCATTTACATATTGGTTTCCAAGAAAATGCTGAAAGAGAAGGAAAAATTCAGCGTCCTTTTGGCTTGTAAGTGTGTTGGGTTGTTAGAATGTGAATACACACATGCTTAATTTTAGAATAGTTCTCCATTTTTATTATTCTGTTAACGCTTTGAGTAATCAGCTGAAGTATTTACCCAGGCTAATTTTAGTTGTGGGAAAAGCAGAGCCCCTTCCTGATATAAATAAAGCGCCTCTGAAATATTCCCCCTGACTCCAGATAGTCTGGTGGGCTGTAGCTCTGCCCAGTCCTGTGGATTCAAATTTAACAGCATGATACTAGAGCAGCGCTCAGTCATGCCAGCCATCTGTGGAGATGGGGGGGGGGGTCGTGTAATGTAGGCAGGGTGGGAGCGTGAGCCTTTCCCAGTAATAGGGTGGTGTGTTCCCTTCCCTATGGGTCCCCCTGCCAGGCAGTGTTTGTAAAGTATCAGGTGTCAGCCCCCCCCCTTCTCGCTCTGCATTTAGCAGGTTGTCAAGAAAGAAGGCCCGCGCCAGTAATTAGCTAGTGCCCTTACCTTTAAGTCTGCTTATGCAGATCTAAATTTTATTTTCTTAAAATAAGGTATCTTTAAATGTCCTCTAGATACTAATCATGGTGACTAGTAAAAGCATTATCAAGGACCAAGTGTATTTATTTTGCATTTCATCTTGATGTCCTTAGTTATCTTCATGGTTATTTAGCAGAATTTAGACACGTCTCTCTCTCAGAAGTCTGCGTCAGTCAAATATCACACACCTTTGTTTACATTCTGGCAATGCCTACTAACACTTGGCAACCCCAAATGAATTGATGATTCACAGAGTAACGTGCGCAATATTTCGAAATGTTAAGCAACAAGTTCCTCATAATCTAAATGACTTATAAACGCATGTAAAATATACCTTTCACCCTAAAAATACAAACATTTCACAAAACATTTTTGAAAATGAATATCCCTCTCCCAAAGAGAGAGCTGCTCCATTAACACCAAATTGGGCACAGATTTTATTGAGTAATACAATGTTTTTTGAGTTTTATACTGACAAATGAGCTTCATTTCACAGCAATGATAAAGGTTCTGAATGCAAAAATGTGCACACATCCTCAGAAAATTACGATGCAAACAGTCCAACAAAAAATCTAATGTAATCAAAAAATCATCCAGTATTTTAATGTAACTCCCTGAGACTGGGAACCAAAAAATAGACAGCTGTAACTTTGCGAATGTAATAATGTTTGTGAAATAAATTATGACAAAATCAAAATCTAGTCCTATGTAATTTTTCCAGTTGTCATCCCAGAGTAAAGAGAGAGACTAACTGCTGTTGCTTCACTCAGATGTACTCAGGTTTTCCAAAAGATGACTGCAAAAAAAATAATCTGTGCAGCTCTTAAGTGAAGCTTGAAGAGAAAACCATGCTCCCAGGGTTGTGTTTTTGTTTTGTAGCGGTTCAGTCAAGCAGTGAGAGCTTTGTTGGTGAAGCAGTCCATTTTGTTGATGGTTGCCGGCTATGTTGTTAAAAATACCACAGTGCAAATTTCATGAAACTTTCCGCTCTGTTGTTCTTATCGGTAGTGACCTTGCAGGCCTCATCTCTCAGGTTAATGATCAGCCAGGTCCAGACGCACTATGGAAAGAAGGTGAAGAAATGGATAATATTCCAAACAGGGGATCTCCGTAGCAATTAAACTGTACTCCAGTAGTCATCATATGATCTAGGCTCATCTTGCATTCACATGATAATGAACCAAGAATGTATAGAATGAATGGGGGGAAAAATAAACAATTCCATTTTCAGAGGCCCAAATTAAGTCCAGGGTATCAGGTTGAAAATGACCCACCTGCCATCATGGACTGTCCCAATTTTATAGTCCAATTAGTGTTTTGTAGCTGCTACAGTGTGTGTGTGTGTGTGTGTGTGTGTGTGTGTGTGGCAGGGGTGGGTGGCTTTATTTCATAGTTAAAGTTTAAACCTCGTTTTGAGACGTTTTATTGCCAGTCACACCTACCATGCAGAAAACTGTCCTTTTTCCCATGTGCAGACTATTGAGCTTTAACTTTCAGCCCTTGAACTGCTCAAAAACTGAAAAATAGCCAGCATTCATGAAACATTTGTGATCTTTGTCGCTATTTACTAGTTACAATGAACATGTTTTGGTTGCACAGCCTCTATCAGAATCACCTGGCAAACAAACGGGCTCATTGTTTGTTTGAAAAAGTTGGCAGCTGAGGATTGGTTGGCCTTCTGCCTACTGGACAGGATGGATCAGGACACTGTTTCACAATAACCTATACAAGACAAACGTAGAACTGAAGAAATGAAAAGTAACATGAATGCCAGAAAGAAATAACACACCCTTCAAAATAGGCAGAGCCGATAAGGTGAAAAAACCTGAACAGTATGCAACAAACATTTGTAGTGTGTGTGTGTGTGTGTGTGTGTGTGTGTGTGTGTGTGTGTGTGTGTGTGTGTGTATATATCTATAAAGAAAATCATTCAGCAGATAGAAATCAAGACACAAGATACTTTTCCCTCCTTAATAGTGCATAGGGCATCAGTCTGTATGAAGCTGGTCTCTTTTGCAGTAATGTCAAAAGATCTCAGGTGAGGATAACAAGGGCTTCTCAAACCTTGTTACAGGTTTGACTGAACTTGGGGATTACAGTGAAGCACAGCCCCTGCAGGTCCTGCACTCTCACCAGGCAGCCTGTGTCCCTAACTCCAACAAATATCTAAATGTTTTTATCTCATTTTATGGAATCCTTTCTTAGACCCTTAACCTCCTGATTACGATGGTGCGGCTCTATACATCCTGCTCCAATAACATTAGCTGCGTAGCTCTTGAAATGAGTAGTTTCACAGGCTGCTGTCCACTTGTCAGAAGCAGTTTGTTGTTGCCTAGCTACATCAAGATAGATTTCACCAGGCTTGATTCACAGAGACTTAACATCTGTCTATAGATGTTTGGCACAATCTTGTTTGTCATACCAGATGATGCAGTGAGTAGCATTTGGTTTTGTAAGCCGTCTATGTCTGACCATCAGGAACACTCTGAACAAGTAATGGCCATTTATTTGTAGGCTCATCTTTTCATTGGGCAATTTTTTCAAATACATAAAAAAGCACCCAGTTCTTCTTTGTCAAACTTAGGCATCACTTCACCTCACCTTTATATCCAGGGAGGTACCAAAGGGAAGAGACAGTTTTTCATTTTACAGCAAATGCTGTAATCTGTTTTTTATTGACATAAAGGTGAACTCGGTGACCTTTTGAAACCGGCAGGGACAGGCGTTGTTTTGGGTCTGTGATTGCTGATGTATTGTAGTTTATGAACCACAATACATCTGGGCTGTTTCAAGACAGAGGGGTCAGTTGGCCCATTAGTCTGTGATTGTTGGTGCAATGCAACTTCTGAAAATCTGAGCAGGCTGTTTAAAGTTAGGAAGGTCAGCATATTGACATATTGTTGCTGGGAGTTATGGGAGGTTCAAAATTAGTGGGTGACATGTTCTGGGTGAAGTGTAAGCGTAAATGTAGGCATAGTGGAAGTGGAATTAGGTGAATGCAGATCTGATCAGTGCTAAAAGGGAAGTGACAGCAGACACCTGTAACACCTTTTTAGCCTTCTAGATGTCGTTTGTATAATTCAGCGCTGCTGGATTTTTAACTGAAGCTTGTGCTCCCAAGATGCGCACTCCATTTGAAGGCCACACATTGACCTGAATGAGACCTGATAAAGGATGCCATGATATTGGATAACCTATACAGACGTGTGGGACAGGACGTTTTAGGAACAGAAATCTCCTCTTTTCATACTTGCACTTAGGAGGATGTGCTTCTCTATGAAACCTTTCAAAATAAGAAGTGTGCACCTGTATTGGCGAGGTGGAAGCCAACAGGTCTCAACAAACTTAAACAAAAGAGTCTGCGCACACTCTTAGCTCTGATGCACACATTTATTAAGACATCACAATAAACCAATGTTTCAGCAATTCATGCTGCCTTCATCAGGGTTAAGTCTTAACCCTGTCTTAGTAAAATCTATGCATCAGAGCTACGAGTGTGCAGCGACTCCTTTTTGTTTAACTCTATGAAACCCTAACAATACATAAACTCATCTATTAGCCAGTTTACTGGAGATGTAGTACACTATATATGTCTGTTGTGTATGGACAGTATGTAATTATTACCAAAGGATATGTAAAATCTGAGAGGATTCAACATCCTTCTCAAGTGGATGATCATTTCACCTCAGTATCAATAAAAGTTGGAAAAGAGGGAAAAAACAGATACAGAGAGTAATGTATAAAAACGAATTATACAAGAATTGGGCTCAATACACCTAAACCACCAGACAGATATGCAAAACAAACTGGTAAGAATATAATAAATGCAGTATATCTTGTGGAGGGTATATATGCGTGTAAGTGTGTGTGTGCAAAAAAAGTGTGTCTGTGGTTTTTGTTAATGTGGCATAAACACAACAGCAGCTAACTAAGTGAACACAGGTAAACATAAATAAGCAAACCAGAGAAAGAACCAGCAGTCAGCTACTGCTAAACACTTTACACAAGACAAACATGACCAAGTACGTGTACTCAGACCGACACACACACACACACACACACCCCCACACACACACACACACAAGCACACACACACACACACAAAAGACATGTCAGTATCTCCATTGGTGCTCATTCCAAAAACTAGGCAACGTAACAAGGAAAAATACCCTTCCAAGACATCCAGTGACGACTCTGTCCATCTACAGATTGTAACTAATTGTAAAAGTAAAGAACATAAATCTTTCCAACAATCCCAAAGACACGAACATTAAAGATTCATAACGGTCTCGACATTGTGGTTAAAGTCTTTAACGGTCTGGCGCAAATGACTGTACATATAGGAGAGAGAGATTCATATGGCAGTGGATTTAAGGCTTGTTGAGGCTGGCCATCGCTGGTCTACATGCAGCCTGTCCTTGAACCTGGGCTTATCTGTTTGTCTCTGCCGCACCGTTAGAAGTGCAAGTGCAGGACGAAGGAGGGTTTCATCTATATTTGTTCATGTAAACACTCCATACTGCTGTCAGCCAGTTTGACGTGCTGGGGGTGTTAATTTGGTCACAAAGCTGACTCTGACACCGTTGTGTGTTTGCCTTCAGCCTTCAGCCTTCTGCCTTCAAGGTTGTAAAGGCAGTGTGATCAAGGCATGCAGCAAAAGAAATGTTCAGAGCAGAGAATATGAATCTGACAAATGCTGCATCTGTCTGAATCCTCTGGAGCAATAACACAATGCGACCATTCAATGACATCTGACAAACAGATTGCTAAGTAGGCCACATATACTGAAATATATTGGAAATGGTCATCATTTCAAATAGGAACATAGAGCAGCTTTGTGTGCTGTTTGGTACTTTTACTGCATTGATGAATAAAGATAATAATTCCTGATAGTCTTCATGATTAAAGATCTAACAGTTTGCTAGAGGAGTCGGCCTGCAGAGAAAGAACTATAGTATAATACATTTTTGAACGGCCTGTTGGAATATTACAGTGATACAATAGGAGATAAAGAAAATACCATAAGAATGATAAGGTCACTATAAGGAATATATAGGAATATTATAGTGATTTTTCATTGGGTACTCTAAAGATGATTGAATACAGTATGGCTGAATAATGGCACCTGAATATCTAGACCAGTCGTGTGTGTGTTTGAGGACAAGATACTACTGTCAGCAGCTTCTCATTTAAACGTGATTTCAGGATAATTACATAAATCATTCCCTCTCCCTCTCTCTCTCTCTCCCTCTCTCTCTCTCTCTGGCAGACTCGTGATGACTTTCTGGGCCAGGTGGACGTACCTTTACACCAGATACCGGTGAGTCCTGACTCGTTTGCGGATGGTTGCTTGAAATCCTCGCTACTTTCTTACATGAATGTTTGTGAGTGGAAAGTAGTTTGCTGTTGTACAACTACATCATCGCCTTATTTTAGATCACGTTAACTGAATCAACTGAATCTAATTTGTTTTGCCGTAGCATTTGCGAGCACTTGACCTTAATCTCATCCATGTCAGCATGTGAATGTAAACATGCGCACCCTCATTCGAGTGTCTGTTCCACATCGCTGTCTATAGTTTTGGAAATACAGTCCATCATGTTTGTTATGTTCCTGCTGATGTTTTATTATAAATAGAACACCCACAGGTTGGCCCCATAGTACAGTTTCACCATCCTTTCACATGATGGTACTTTTACTGTTGATATAGTACAGTATGTTACATGATGCCGTACAGTACATCTATTTTATTTTGTGCAGCTGTCAAAGTGTTTGAAGTATTAAAGCGTTCCCTTTTATTGGTTTTATTGGGGTTTTTTTATTTTTTATTTTTTTCAGACAGAAAATCCTAATACAGAAAGGCCATACACATTCAAGGATTTTCTGCTTCACCCAAGAAGGTTGGCATTATTTCATGGTTATTTAATCCTTTCTCTTTCCTTGTTATACATTCCATTCTTACACATTTTAGCACATTCTTTCTAATTTTGCAGGAGAAATGATATGGTCACAGTGTACACTTTATTTCTAAGCTTCCCTGATGAGAATTATTACTTATGTTCTCAGAAACGTTACCTTTGATATGTTTGTCGTTCCCACGCAGCCACAAGTCCAGAGTCAAGGGTCATCTGCGTCTCAAAATGACTTATCTGCCAAAAGACTCTGCCTCAGATGAGGACGCTCCAGATCAGACCGAGGACACGGATGTAAGTCCAGCTTATCCTTTTACAGCAATCAGTTAACTCCCATCTTCTTATCATCACAGCTCCTCTTCCTTCTTCTGTTGCATTTGCCTGTACAATGATCCTTCTCATCCGTTCATTATACTGTTTCTGTTCCCCCTAATTTGGTTGGTGCTCAGCCATCATCCGGTAGCATGAAAAACTCCAGTGTATTTATGATAACAGTCTGAAGGAAAAGAAGCCAGGCTTGTTCTACCAGACTTTAATATTGTCAAGTCCAACAGCCTAAAGGGTGTTAAGCTGTCCTGATGGAGGCTAATGACTAATAAACACCTACTAGTACTACTAACAAACCTCAAGAGAAAATTTAGAAAATTCACATGTTCAATTCACATGTGTTATGACCTTGGACAGTTCACTGTATATGAAAATCAGCAGCACTCCAGAGAACCAAGAGTCAAATCACTCTCTTTCTGGACACTTTCTGGAGTTGCTACGCTGACAAGTAATTAGAGATTGTCTTTTAAAATGTATTTGAGCTTTTAGTGTCACTTGTTTTCACCAACAGCAACAGTTTCAACTATTCAAGATCATAGGAATAACATGAGTTCTTTCTGAGCATGGATTTTTAATGTAAGCCTTGGCTTAAAACACCATGTCCATAAGGCCAGCCTATATTTGTCCCACTGTGGTCCCATGGCCTTTGAGGAATATGCTGACAACCTCTTTAGAATGATCTGGAGCCGACCCAGAGCTCTAGTCCGCATGATAGCCAGTGAGTTTTCTAACCAGCAGCCAAGTCTCCTTTGACTTGAGGCAATAGGATATTGTGTCCACGCTGCCTGTGCTGGGTTGTGAAACATTTTTCTTATGTTCTACAGCCTGGTTGGGAGTTTCTGGAGGGCCAGGACATGTCGGGTCCCAGGCACAACCACCAGCTGCCTGCCCTGCCCCCTGGCTGGGAGGAGCGGCAGGACAACCTGGGGAGAACCTACTACGTCAACCATGAGAGCAGAACCACACAGTGGCACAGACCCACCATACAGTAAGACCGCTTCCCACTCTGCAGCGCAGTTTCAATATTTACCTTCATTAAGCAGTGCGTCATTATAATATGTGAGCACATGGGGAGGGCCTCTTGCTTTTGGGAGTTAAATATTTGTGTGTGTGTGTGTGTGTGTGTGTGTGTGTGTGTCCCTTGCACAGAGACAGTGAGGTGGAGACACAAAGAAGACAGGACATTAACATGGAGGCCCAGCATGCATTCATTACTCGCAGACAGATCTCAGACCACGATGAGAACGACAGGCGAGAGTCTCCTGAGGTAATTCTGACTTACTGGATTAACATACCTCACATACGTTAAAAACAACATATGTTCAATTAAAATGCATTCACCTGCACCCTGATGAGAACAGAGGCTGAAACGTTGTATGTATAAATGTTGATAGTTCTGTTTAATTCTTTTGCAAGAGATAAGTGTTCGGTCTGCTAGTTTTCTTTTGTATTTAACTGGACCTGTTGACCTGCACTTTCCTTGGATGTGCGTTCTCAGCCTTTAAATATTTGAATATGTTAAAATGTATTGTCATTAACATATGCTGTGTTGGAAAGTAACACAAATTTGCATTGTCCCAAAGGAGACAAACAGATGTTTTAAAAATGACATCTTTTTTTAAGTGCACTTTCTACCCCGGTCAAGATGTTTAGTTAAGCTGAGTAATTTGGCAGAAGTGTTGTTTTTACATCGAACTTCTATCCTGCCATCGCGAGATCCCACCTAGTGTGCTTCATGAGTCTTTTCTGTCTTGTCCTCTAGAGCTGGGAGATCATAACAGAAGATGACTCCACCTTCTACCACAGCAGTAACCAGCTCTCAAGTCCTCCACCGCTGGAGTTCCACGCTTTCTGCGAGGACCTGGAAAACATCCAAGTATCAGGGGCCACACCTGGCGAGCAACGCACCTCCCAGACGGTGAATAATTTCCTGCTGTGATTATATAATACATAATGAGATTAACATGAACCACGAGCCATCAGTGAGAGATGGAAAGAGATGGAGAGTATGTGCTTATTAATGGCCTGGTAATGACTGTTGTGTTTGACACATCCTTCCCCTCTGCTGCAGGATCATGCTAGTAATTCAAGCCATTCCAGTCACAGAGGAAGTGCGCAGACCTCTACAGGAGAGGAACATCCTGTTAATCCTGTGGTGTGTATCTCACTCCCTGATGAAACCCTTCCCAACTAGCTTTCACCAGCCCTGTCTTGGAGCTTCTTATTGTTACAGTATACTCTTCTCCACGTTCAAGATTCTTCAGCTTATCTTTTATCATGTAGGCATCACAGTTTCCATCAATTCCTGTGGTCAGAAAGTAAGGCAGTAGCTTTAGTGAGGTTATACTTCCTTTGTGGGCTATAATGTAACTTAAAGAGCTTGAGGTTTTCAGTATTGATTACTTTATTTCCTTTTTCTACTATTCAATAGCTGCTACCAACCTCAGTTGGGCTCCCTCCAGGCTGGGAGGAGAAGCAGGACAGTAAAGGAAGACGCTACTATGTCAACCACAACAGCCAAACCACTACATGGACACGACCCCTCGTTCAGGTAGACAGCGGTGTCTTTCTCACTCTAGTTGACGGGGGCAAGCGGTATGCACTCTCTGCATGGCAATTCTTAAAGTGAATTCTTCCAGAACATGTTTAGTTATGGCACTATTATTCACATTCTTCTATCCAAATCTATCCATTATGCATCTGTATGCAATCCAGTCAGTTGGTCCAAACCAGTATTGCCTGGTCATATATTTTTCCGTTGGACAGACGACCTCAGAGGCAGCAGCGCAGAGTGTTTTGTCCCAGAGCCCCACAGTGTACCACCCCCCCATGTCCCCCGAGGAGTCTCCCCAGCACTCCCCATGCCCAGAGCCAACATACGAATGTGGCTTTATGCCTGCTGGTTGGGAGGTTCGCAGCTCTCCCAGCGGAAGACCCTTTTTCATCGACCACAACACAAAGACTACTACCTGGGTGAGAAAGCAACAGACTCAAGGTCTCCAGGTTTATTCTCTCCTCCCAAACACCAAGGATCTAACCTCTAAGCAAAATATGTTGTTGTGTTGCTGGCCAGTAGCTATGCAGTACATTGGCAGCTTAGCTTTAGACACTGAGGCATACAAAGCCTTTTTGTCTTGTGTCTGCATTAGGAACTGTCCAGGACAGAGTAGACCCAGCCTGGTTACTGCGTTCTGGTCTGGTGATTCCCTGATCTGCTCTGGTCCTGGTTGACGTTCTTTTTTCCGAGATAGAAAAGTCTTTTTCAGAACAATGTGGAAACTTTATTTGGGTCACCCATGAAGACCTCTACAACAGTCCTTTATTTGCCTTTAATATTTTAGTGGGAAGGTAGTTTACATATGGTGGCTTGGTTGTTGCTCGCTTTGCTCATAATTATTATTGAAAAGCATAGTCTTTACCATTCACCTGCTTCACCACCGTTCTCTGTGTCATCAATTTAAACATTTCCTGTTTGTCTGAAACACTTCCTGTTTGTCTGCCTCTAAACAGGAAGATCCCAGGTTAAAGATTCCTGTGCACATGAGGAGGAGACCCTCACTCGACCCAGCTGATCTTGGCCCTTTGCCGGTAAATCCATCATTGATATTATTTCCTGGAACAAAAATCAGTTGAAAAGCATTTATCAACACTAATGTCTAAGACATCAGGCAAAATGGCATATATAGCATAAATGTTGATAGTAAATCATATTTGATATGAAAAGCCAACCCATTGAAGAATTGGACAACTATTGCACTGTTACAGAGGAGAAACCTACAGCGTCTTAGTCTGGTAACATATTTGTTATTTCCCTAGCCTGGCTGGGAGGAGAGGGTCCACAGTGATGGGAGGATATTCTACATAGATCACAGTGCGTATGACATATAATACTGAAAATACATCTCGGACACATATGTGGTAATGAATGGCTTTCATTATTAATGAATAACTTATGTTGTCCTGTATTTCTTAGACACCAGGACCACACAATGGGATGATCCCAGATTACAGAACTCGGCTATAACTGGACCAGTGAGTATAGATTGTATTTGTCTTCCTCTGTAATGTGACATAAGCATAGAATCAAAGCCTATCTCTATTTATAGTTTCTAAGTTTCCCATAAATATGCATAATTGACCATAGGTCATATGGTTGAAATTGATTTGTGGTCACTGGAAACTATCCCCTGTCAATTACAGGCAGTGCCTTATTCCAGAGATTATAAACAGAAGTACGACTACTTCCGGAAGAAGCTGAAGAAACCGGTGAGCTGAACGCCTTCAAAAGAAGGCTATAAATAAGGATGAAATGTTTATAACTACCTCTAAACCTGCAAATATTTTGACAGAACTATTCTTAGAACTATTCTTGGATCACTAGGACTGGATAGTGTTGCTTTTACCTCTGGTGTCACGTTGTTACAGTGTGTTTCTCTAGACAATGCTAAGACCTCTCATACCTCAAGCATGCCATATTCATTTAATCTGTAGGTGATCATAAAACCTTTCTACATGAAACTCAGTAATGCATTTTTCCCCAGGCCGACATCCCCAACCGGTTTGAGATGAAGCTGAGGCGGAACGCGGTGCTGGAGGATTCGTACCGACGCATCCTGTCCGTTAAGAGGGCCGACTTCCTCAAGGCGCGGCTGTGGGTGGAGTTTGAGGGAGAGAAAGGCCTGGACTACGGGGGCGTGGCCAGGGAGTGGTTCTTCCTCATCTCCAAGGAGATGTTCAACCCTTACTATGGACTGTTTGAGTATTCTGCCACGTGAGTCCAGTTTTGTTTTTGTTTGTTTTTAACCTCCTCTAACAGTGTTATACATCATGAAAGCAATCAGAGGAGGTCTGGAATTGATCACACAGAGATCCAGAACAGCTTTGTTTTGCCCAGATGTTCCTCTTTCTCTCATTGACATAAAAGTTTAGAGGAAAACTTCTTGGTGCTCTGGTTAATTGTGAAACAATACATAAAAACATGCCCATTCAAGACATTCAGGACTGACGCTCTGCCTGCAGGGTTTCTATACAGGTCTGGAAAGATAAACATTAAATCCAGATTTACATATTACTGCCTATTTTATGTAGATGTTGGCCCATTGCCATCTCATGTATTGTGATATTTGCTGTTGTGAAGAATAATATTTGGTTATAGTGTGGCAGGCCATATTTAACAGTCAAAATCAACAAATGCCATAAAGAAAATAGGGTCTGGAAAAAGTTTGTAATTTTGAAATGGAAAATGTAGAGGAACCCTGTTCTCCATGGTGCAAATAATGCTTCCTAAGTTGTGATAAACAAGAATGAAAGTACAGATTTAAGTCATTTCTTTGCTAATCTTTCTTAATTAGCTAGTTCACAACCACAGAATTCAGTGGTGTATGTTGTCTTATAATGGTTGCGATTTAAATCCACCTAAAAACGTGCTAAGCATCTGTGGGCAGGAAGCAAAAGGTTTATACTTTGAAGTGCCTCTACCATAATTACGATATGATATGATGTATGTGTTTCAGGGACAACTACACATTGCAGATCAACCCTAACTCAGGTTTATGTAACGAGGACCACCTGTCCTACTTCAAGTTCATTGGCCGTGTGGCAGGCATGGCCGTATATCACGGCAAGCTGCTCGACGGTGAGTGCTTACTGATCACATTCCACTCATTAAAAGTATTTATAATTGCTGTTAGTAAAATATTTTTGAAGGGCAGGGGGATCAGATTGGATTGTGGGATTTTATAGATTCTGACATCTGTTTGTTTCCCTCAAAGCCTTCTTCATTCGGCCTTTCTACAAGATGATGCTGCAGAAGCCCATCACTCTGCAGGACATGGAGTCTGTGGTGAGTGTCTGGGTTACACTCTCATTTAAAATAGATGAAATAGGTGTCACTGTCAATCACACACTACAAATTACAGATATTCTGGTACCTATAAATATTTTTGTGTTTATATGTTTATATGTTTAACAATCGTCTTTCCAGGACAGCGAGTATTTCAACTCTTTGATGTGGATTTTGGAAAATGACCCGACAGACTTGGATTTGAGGTTCACCATTGACGAGGAGCTGTTTGGACAGGTTCGCTCAACATCTTTTCTTTACCTCGTCGCCTTTCAGCTCGATGCTACGTGGTTATCTGTGTCATTAATATGACGTATCCCATGCTTCCCGTTTAGACACACCAGCATGAACTGAAGCCGGGCGGCACGGAGATTGTTGTCACTGACGAAAACAAGAAAGAATATATCCAGTAAGCAGCAGCAGCGTTCCTAGCTCAAACAAAGAGAAAGCACATTTTAATCAAATGTAACAGTTTGTACACTAATCTGTTGTTTTTGCTTGGCAGTCTGGTCATGCAGTGGAGGTTTGTGAACCGGATACAGAAGCAGATGACAGCCTTCAAGGAGGTAAATCATTTCTTAATTTATTTTTGTGTGTAACATAGTTGTAATCTGAATTTAAAGAATGAATATACAAATCTGGCACACTTTTCTCTTGAGTCTTAGGGTTTCTATGAGTTGATACCCCAGGATCTTGTCAAGATCTTTGATGAGAATGAGCTAGAGGTGAGTTTTCAGCCCATCACTCCTAACTGGAGCTGGATCAGATTCTTTCCACTGAGATGAGCGATGTTGATGATCTGTCTGTCTGCCCCCCCCCCCAGCTGCTAATGTGCGGTCTTGGAGACGTGGATGTGAACGACTGGCGGGAGAACACCAAGTATAAGAACGGCTACTGCTCCAACCAGCCAGTCATCCAGTGGTTTTGGAAAGTAAGACAACTTTCCATTTCAGGAGCCAACAAGCTAATCTGTGGTGTGGAATCAATTGGGCTGTAAACCTTAAAGTGTTTTCTGTTCCATTAAGAAGGGCTTTAATGTGCATGTGTGTTTTTGTCATAGACTGTGCTGCTGATGGACGCCGAAAAGCGAATCCGGCTTCTGCAGTTTGTGACGGGAACATCCAGGGTGCCCATGAATGGCTTTGCTGAACTCTATGGTGAGTTTTTCTCAACAGTTTCTAGCTTTGCGGAGAGGTTCGGCTAATTGATATTATAAGTACTGCATTAATAATGAGAGTATGTTCAGCCTGGTCTATTACGTTTTATGTCCAAATGAGTTATCTTATTTCTGTATGAGTTTACTATCCACTGTACATCAGATCATTTTCCTCTATACTTCACAGTATCCACCTATCTTAATGGGACACTTGGCTTTAACTGCTTTTTTTTGGATCCATGCAAATTTATTACAGTTTAAATCAAACACTATGATTTTTTTTTTCCCGCTCTCATCTTATTTGTCGTTTGTTGTTCCAGGGTCTAACGGGCCGCAGCTGTTCACCATCGAGCAGTGGGGAACACGCGACAAACTGCCCCGAGCCCACACATGGTGAGCACTTCAGGGACTTTTCCTGAATATTCCTCACAGTTGGGATTGTGCACAAGTGCATT
The DNA here is from genome assembly GCF_048128805.1 of Centroberyx gerrardi. NCBI lineage: Eukaryota > Metazoa > Chordata > Actinopteri > Beryciformes > Berycidae > Centroberyx > Centroberyx gerrardi. Next base: position 17,160,105 of record NC_135997.1, read on the forward strand.
TTCTCACAGTCAACTATTCAGCGTGTGCTGAAATTTTAAAAGGCTAAAGCAGATTATGGACAAAAAGAATCACTTGCTTTCTGAGATGATTCAGCATTGTTGAGATGGAGCCATCGTACAACAACTCTGCTCCACATACCTTACACTGAACAAGATTGTCTTTTACTTTATTGAAGTTTGCCCATGCTGGGTTTTTGTGTGGCTTTGATAATGACATAATTGCTACCAAAAGCAGCTACCTGAGGATGAGCACAAAACGACGCCAGAGAGTGTGGAGGGTTGAAGCCCTCTAGTGGCTGCTGTACAGTTATAATAAGTTATAGCTCTTACTCTGCCATTTGAGCAACACATATTTAGTTCCAACTGCAATTATTTCAATGGCATATTTCAATATTTTACGGACAATCTCCGTAAAATATCCCTGCAAATGTGCAAATCCCTTCTCTAGATTTTTGACCTGAATTCACTCACTGTCTTTCCTTTCACCCCCTAAAGCTTCAATCGGCTGGACCTGCCCCCCTATGAGTCCTTTGAAGAGCTGAGGGAGAAACTTCACATTGCCATAGAGAACGCGCAAGGCTTTGACGGGGTGGATTAGTGCGGGTGCGACATCGGGGTTTGAGTTGACCTGACTGCTATCAAAGTGAAGCCGAGCAGCATGATGCGGCGAAGCTGTCGGGAGAAAAGCTGTGCGTCAGACACAGGCCTTACCTGCCAGCCATGTGACAGATGAAGGACCGTCACACAGCCTTCCCTTCGCTCTCCTCTTCGGCACACATGGACAAACTGAATCTGGAGTGATTGAGATATCTAATCTCTCCTTGTTTTCTCAAGTTTACAAATCAGGTTTTCTTACGCCGCGTTGTATGATCCTTTATGTTAAGTCGCTCAAAAGTGTATTTACTCCTTCTTGTCCTGCTAAAACTAGTTTTAAGATGCAGTTGTGTGTTTTTAGCCTGAAGTCTATATGAAGAAGTCTATTCTATCAAATGAAAAGATTATAGAAATGTATGTGAATGCACAAAATATATATAACAAACATCTAATTTAAAAAAAATCTTCCTCGTTTCATTTGGGCTGGATTGCTTCAGGGAAAAATTGTGCTTCTCATATCAGGTATTTCAGAGACTTCCTCTTTACATTGTAGTTGGGGTACAAAGCCATCAACAAGTCCCTTCACTACAGAGTGAAGACTAAATGCTAAAGCACACAGTGAACTTTTTCATAGTATGAGCACAGTGCTTGAGGATTGAAAGGAAAATCCTTACAATTGGAACAATTTTGCAAGGAAATGCTGTTCAAAGATAACAAGAATCAAAAGATGAAGTCCAAGTTATATATGAAGTTCATTGTTTTAAGCAGCAAAATATGAATGGCGGGTTGGCAGTTCAACCTTAATGAAACAAGTGGGGAGATTTTTTTTTTCTTCTGAAATTTAAATTGAGTTTTCTTTCTGTTATTTAAATTTTATACCTTCATAAATTTACATTTTCCATTCCAATATGTTAGAAAATAGTCCTGATGCAAGAAAACCCAAATAAGTGCACACTGAAAGCATTTCGTAGCACGAAGTGTGCACATTGTATACATTTTTGAGTGATGATACTTTAACCAAGTGTATCAATACATTATAGTAGTGATGTACCAATACCAGGACCAGTACAAGGCTAAACTAATTATACTTCACATCTGTGCAGTCCACAGATACGAAGAAGTGACTACATGCTCAGTGTTATTTGATTGTGCTGATTGTACTGATGAACTATGCATTATTGTATATATTGAAATGAGATGGATATCACTTGATTATTGAGGTTCTCAGTAATTACACAACTTTATTGTACATGCAAATATTGTTTCGCTATTCTAGAAAATGGTAAAGCATTGTTGTCAAAATTGTTGTCACTGAAAGTAGTCAAATTGGCGAAAATGGTTCTTGGTGCACCTCTACATTATAGAGTTATTTTTGTTGTTCAGCTAGGATCAGTAGCTACTCATACTCATATCATAAGTAAGTAGAATATTAACTGTATATGTATCAGAGGAATGGACTCTATAGTATATCTCCTGTTCAGTAGCTTACAGAGAAACCTATTATCAGGCAGACTGACCCAAACCTACAGTTGGCACATGCTGAATATTATGGATCTTTTTTCAGTGAGTGAAATCATTTTGTTTTGTTCTACTCATCATGGGTGTGTAATTGCAGTACAGTGCTCTGTTTTTAAGAGCGCACCTTTAAAGTTGCTCTTTTGGTGGTAGCTCAAATTGTGTACAGATGAATCATCTCTGTTTTCAAAATGAGTCCTCTTTAGTAATCGATTTTTGCCTAATACCTTTGTAGGAAATTAACTGTACTTAAGCAGTAGTGTTTTAAGAATTAATTTCTTATTTTATGAATGGTAAAACATATGTTTACACTACCTGCCATGTTTACAGGTTGTTGATGAAGGAAAATATTATGGGCTGTTTCTTGTCTCTAAGAACACAATTTTATACTAATGCTTTTATAAAGTGAAACACTTTGTTAATATAGATAAGTCTTACTTTGTCTAAATCTATCAACTGCAGACTGCTTAAATGGCTGTTTAAAGAAAAGATCCTCTGCTTCAAGTGCACATTTGTTTAAATGTTTACACGTGAACATTGCTGAAAATAAGCACATTCTCTCCTTTCACTTATATTTAAAATTAAATAATGAGGCCTTCATTTGTAATGTATTGTAGAATTTGATTGTGTCGCATAATAACCTTTTCAGATGTCCTAATCTTTGAATGGAAGTACTGTTATATATGTAATATTGTCTACTGAAGAATAATTGATAGATCAACACTTAATTTGTGATATATCAAATTTTGTTATTGTAGAACTGAATTATGACACCTATAAGTGCATTACAACAACATACATGCAACATACATACAATTTAAAGGATGGAATAAACTTAAGTTGTGAAATCCCAGTTTGATGTCCTAATTGCACACCAAATTGAATCAGTATATTTAGAAAAATAAAGATGGAAAAACAAATATCCCTAGTGTCTTCATCTATTACAGTTATATACTGCTATTGTTGTATTCACTTGTTCATTAAGTGTATTTGCTGTCACTGTTTTTGTCTTTTTAGTTTGTCTGAATCTATGTCTAACTGATGATTTCAGTTTTTTTGTGTGAAAATTGATATTTACATCTCGTTTCCAGCATTTCAGGTTGAGCTTGTTAGATTCAATGTAAGGATTTTTCCCCGTTCGATTAGCACTCTGGGATCTAGCCATTTCTCATGGCTTGCCCTAACACAGATCTTTGTAATACTAAACTGTTCCAGAGGGGGGAGATGAAACACTGAGTCATCAGATCCCTCCTGCCCACAAGGGGCCAATATTTCATCTAACAACTGAAGAAATAATTAATTTGTTGCAAATCATATTAGCAGCAAAGAAGCTACATTGATTTTTGTGATATTGTATTATTTTACAATTTAACATTTTTACTTTTAACTATTGTCTACTTTATTCATAGGTGTCATCATGGGATTAATGTTAAACTATAGATGTCTGGATTGCATAATATTTTGAAGAACTAGGAAGTCAATTAGCCTGTTTTATCTTGGGCTAATCTGATTCCCTAGTCTCCTAGTCCTAGTTTCCTAGTCCTGGTGTAGCCCAGTAATAATCTGTGTTTTTGAGTGAGTACTTTTTAACCTACAAGATGGGGCATACTTGTAAATGTTCACAGTGTTGACTGCTAACAAGAGGAGCATCATCATCCTGTTTGAGGTCTCTTCTCTGTGTTGGACCTTTTCCATGATTCAGCTGAACAGCCACAGTCCTGATATTTCCCCCAACCCCCCACTGTGCCGGCTAAAGACCCCCCCTCCTCCACAGGGGTCAGTGGAAAGGTCACGCACGGTCCAGGCCAGCCTTTTGGACATTGTTGGGGTCAGCGGGGATGGGCATGTGTGGTAGCTGGACGACACGAGCCTCAGCCAATGGCAGAAGGTCCTGGGGGAGCCGGACCTCCTTTACCCACAGCCTTCCCAACATTCATAACCTGATAATGACTTTTACTCCATTGATCTGGCCTCAGAGCTTGACCCGAGTTCATCTGCTGGCAGATCATCACTCCACCCACAAACTGTGCCATATTGGCAGGTGCCGAAACTGAAGTCCTGATTAAACACCCTGGAGAGCGCCCCCTCCACCAGTGAGCAGGCCCCATAAAGGAGGCCAGGCACTCACTTTCTCACGTTATGTAAGACCAGAAACCATGACATAAGCCAAGGCTGCATTCAATTATCTGGCTTTGAAATGCAATTATTTTACAGGAAACTTAATTAGACAATGGCCAATCAATGTTGTTTGTGTAAAAGGTTACTATGGCAGACGACTGTAATAGCATGTATTACAAGAGGTTTGACTTTTTTCATCAATCAAAATATCTTGAGGCAGTTCTCACATGGGATTAATGTGGGAAGGTGTTCAAAATTTGAGAGCCGATAAAGATTTAACGTTTGCATTCATACTGAAATCTTTTTCAATTAGATACCAGTTGAACACAGGCCAATCCAACTGATACTGTAAGATCCTACATGAAATTTGACTGGATAATTGAACCTGGTTTGTTGAAAATGAGATACCCACAATTTGACAAAAGTTACACCTACTCTTACAAAGTGATTGATAGTCCAATATTTAAAATAAAATCATGGTTAAGCATTTTAGGTAGTTCAAGCTTTTGAGCATTGAATCCTCTATATTTTAGAAATATTTAATGTTGAACATCAGATAATAATTATTTTCCAAAATGGTTGTATAGTATTTTGAATATAAACAGATTATATATTATACTGTTGACTGTTAACAACCTCAAAAACAGTGATACATCCACCAAGCCCATGAGTAGTTTTTTTCTCTCTATTGCATGGATAACCTGTACTGAAGTTTTCTCCTTTTCCCATGGCCATATCAGCGTTGTGTGTATGTTTTGTTTTTTGTTTTTTTTTGTTTGACCGGATGGACATCACAGCTGGACCTCGGTCCTGCTGCTGAATAAGGGTCCAGAGGGGGGGGGTCTCTCTCCACAATAAGAGATGGACATTGGATCAATATCTACATTTACACAGCAGCTGTCCTGCTCCCATCAATGCTTCCTTGTAATTGCAGGCCCCAGTTTTCAGAGGACAAGAGACTAACTCATTTCCATTATTTATTTATTTTTTTCAATCCATAGCACCATTTGGTATGCAGTCGCTCTATGACAGTGGAGGAGACATTGTGATCAGGCCACATATGTTCAAACTGATTCAAATGGATCTCCCTTTATCAATACAACTAAAACTTCCACTTTAAAAAGTGGAAACTCACTGCTAGAAGAGCAAGAGGATAATGTCACTGTATAAGGACACCTGCACTATCATGCAGTTCTTATTAATTCTGAAGTCCCACTATTTAGTGAATATGTGGATGTTCAGCTACAGATAATGAGAGTTTTGATATTCCGCGTCCAGTCACAATCATTTTTCACAATGTTGTTTGGGGAGAGCTGAACTCATTTCTACAGTGGTAATGTCGTTTGGCAAGGTAGATTTTTTTTAATGTAATTTAACTTCTTCCATTGTGAAGTAGATAGCAGTTTGGTAAAAACACAGTGTCAGCACTGTTGTTAGAGTAAAGCTAAGTACATTTACATTTTAGGTATTTCACTGATGCTTTTAGAGTGACTTACAATGAGTGATGTGATAAGTGATGTCCAGAGTCTCCAGTTAATTTGGGTTCAGAGCTGATGACTGAGAAGAGCATACTGTATGATTTGCATTGTTTTCATGCTCATTAAACTATTCAGTAACTCCATTCAGTGATGTTGTGTGGATGGAGTCAGTGTCGTCCTAGTAGAAGCCACATCCATAAACTGTAGAAACTAATAGTGCATTTTGGGAAACCAATTCATCTTTAATCATTAACACAATGTATATAGATTTGTCTTTCAGTTTAAACTTACAATTGCTTCAGAACTAATAATCACAAGTTCATGAATTGTGACTTAAAATTACGAGTTGAAGGAACATCTCACCAAGCATTTACTAAACTGATCATATCAGAAACATTGTTAGCTTATTAGCAGACTTCTTATCTCTTTAGAAAGCCTTCATGTTGTTTGAATAAAGTTACAGGTTAGAGACTTTTATGTATGTATGTTAGGTGAATTGTAGGTCTATTTCTGATGAAAATGAAAATAATGAATACCATGATGAAAGTTAGATTCCAGCTCAATCCGTTCCCTCAGTACTTTACATTAGAAACACTGTAAAGGTGAAGTTTGGCACATCTAGCAGTAACCACTTCTTGTGCATTAAATAGTTCTGCTAACTTTTTGTTTTGTGAAACATGGAAAAAAGAAACTAGAAACCTTCTCACTAGCAAAACAATAATAAACACTGGATTCAACTAAGAAACAATTGTCAGCATGACTGGACATTTGCTGATTAAATGTATTGTCTTAAGTTCACTCACTGCATCCTGACCATTGTATCCGTGTCTGTGAGGTTTTCAGTATACTATCGATGAAACTGTCTGCCCTTTGATATCTTTGTTATTTGATATCAACTGACACAGAGTAATGTATCTGTTTTGACTTGTAACTCAGACCAACAGACGGTCGTCACATTTCAACTGCAGCTACCCCCTTGTCGATGATTCCCATCAGGACCTTGAGCAGTTCCCATCAAAGCAGTCGCTCACAGTAAAGGCTGTATGACCCTAAGCATGATGGGATACTCTGGAGCCACAGATTCATCAACAGCACAGAAACACCTGCTTTCAATATACATTGTATCCCTCATTCACCCAGGATAATGACTTACAGTATCTATCATGCAGTAACAGTAAATGTATATGGTAACGTTTTTGGAGGAACTTCATTGCTTTAGCCTAAACTAAACTGATTTTCAAGCGTTTGCGCCGTGTTCACGGACTGAGGCATCTAGATTTACTGACATCATCACCTCCCTGATTAAACTGCAGCAAAGTTCATCCTCTGGTACCACTTACACAGCAAGTGAACTGAACATATGAATGAACAGTCAAACCTTAGAACTGTTGATGACTGTTTTTCATTTTCAGAATAGACTATAATTTACCAAAAGACTGTTCAACCAATACTGTGACATTGATTGCTGCAGTTTATTTATACCAGACATGTAACTATCACCTCCAGTCAGTGATCATCTCAAGAAAAACAACTTATTATATTTTAAGAAAAGAAAAGCATTAATTCATTATTTTTCTCAAAAGACCCATATATTCACTTAATTTACATCAGTTTGATACTACTATGTTGTATATTATAAATGTATGTCTTAAAGATTCATGTCAGCCTAAAATGTTGTGTAAACTCTATTCTGCAAATGAAAAGGTGTGTAGACTGAGACTCTACATCAGTGGAAATGACCCACATTGCCGACCAGTTCACACACGCCTACTGCACACAGCAGAATAGCTGAGCGCCTCCTTCGCTGACCTGCAGCTAGGTGGCGCGAGGGACCAAAAGCTGCGTTTCCCCTCATCAAAGTAACCGAGCCGACACGCGCAGTTTGATTGGTGATGAACATCCAGGCACCGGAAAACTCTAATCCTGCTGCTGTGAGCGTCAGTCGCGGTCAGCAGAGCAGCGCAGTTCATCTGCAGGAGACAACCATGAGAGACTAGCATGCACGGACAATTCAGATAAATGGCGCCTGTCAAAAGGAAATTATATCAGCGTTTGCTGTTTTTTGTGGTTTTTCTTCCAATCTCAGGTAAGGAGCGTTTTCACTACATTTTGTGAGGAAGTTAAAACACTAGCAGCCACATCAGTGTGCATGACTGTGGGACTCGCTGTCTGCAGTTAGTAGCTGCCTCCAGATTTGTAGCCAGGGGGTTCAATGCAAAACATCTCTGTGCTGTGTAGCTTTATTAAGTTTTCTGTATAAATGAACTGAACCAGGCACTGTCATAGATGCTCGTGTGCTACTGGAAATCATCTTATAGCCTACATTTTTACAACATGAATACGGACCTCAACAGACTGTAGTAGCCTACAAAGTATCATTATTGAAGAACCTCCTTCGAGTTTTATAGTAATACAGTAAATCTTATTCAGCGCAACTCATTGAAGTGGACTTTTCCCCCACGAAACTCTCTGATGTCTTTGCAGGTGGACTTAACTCAGCAATATGCTGCGCATCATGTATCCTTTTTCTGTTATAGCCTACTGTGACTTAACTCTTAAACCAAGCAAAATAGCTGCTTTCCCACAAATTCTTACCTTAGACTACTATCGTATATTTTTCAGCAGTGGTTTTCCCAGTTTAACAAAGTCTAAAAAGACGCGTCCTCTTGCACTAATGAGCAGTATTTCCCACGCTTCTCTTACAGAAATCAGGTATCGGTCTGTTATAGCTGGTGTTATATTAAGGTGCTGCAACTATCCAAGGTTGAGTGTTTTTGTATATGGCATTACTAACGGCCATTGTAAGGCCAAAAAAGATGAGGGGTAGAGTAGAGCAGAGTAGAGTAAAGTAGAGTAGATTGAACTAAGAGGAAGAAAAGGGACAGTCGTTTCTCTGTTTCCTCTGTGATCATCTAACTGCAGTGTAACAGGCTCTACATGAGAGATAAGTAGTGTATCATCTCAACAAAACCAAATATAGCCTATCGATATTCATGTATACATTATCAATACATATCACCATAGAGTTGGTGTAGGTGCTGCACCCATAGCGCCCATAGGACACATGTTTCCACGACCTTTTAGGATGGACCCATCCTGCCTTGCTTTTGGGGCAGCAAACCCTGGTTAAGAAAGCATTGCATACAGTTATAGGCTGTCAGGCTGTTGAATCAGAAATCAAGCAGCTTAATGTATTCTGATGATATCTCTGTAAGTGTAGCCAGTTAGGAATGACATATCAGTTCTCTATTCACTCCACAAAGGTCACATTAATGAAGCATCACATAAATGCCATGCTGAGAGTTCAGTAATACATTTCTGTCTAAAGGGAGTAATGGGATCAGCTGTTTCACCTTCAGCCTGTGACTTTATGAGCCATAAGTAATTGGATTAAAGTGCAGTAGAAAGACATTTAGGAGCTCCAGTGTGATTACTGTAGCTCAGGACAGTAGACCTCCTGCTGGCAGGGCACCAAGCCTATTTCACCATAGTAGAGCCTTTTAATTTGTGTCACACTTGCACCCATTTGAGTTTAGAAACAATCTACCACTGATATTACCCACCCTGGAGCATCCATACCCACCAGTGTTGTTCAGTAGGACTATTTTGACTCTACAAGATGTTGCAAATGATTTGACTGTCAGAAGAAAGCATTCTGCAGATTCCTGTGGCAGTTCACTGTATGCTGCTGATGACTGTTCATGAACTCACTTTTTAAATCACTTTTAAGCCTGTAATTAGACCAATGTGGAAATGGGCTTTGCTGGATTCCCATCAGTTCAATATTCCTCTAGCCTCACAGTCGGCCCCATGCTGATAACCAAACACCTCATGTTCTCGACTCTGACTGTTATCCTCTCTCATTCCACAGGTGTTTTTTGTTTTAGTGAGTTATTTTTTATCAAGGAGCCCCATGATGTCACCGTCATGCGGAAAGATGCCGTTGTCTTGGACTGTCAGGCGCATGGAGAGGCGCCCATCGACGTCAGATGGCTCAAGAATGGAGTAAAACTAGCGGAGAACGATCGAGTCTACCTTCTCTCCAATGGCTCCCTTTATATTTCGGAGGTGGAGAGCAGAAGAGGAGACAAATCAGATGAAGGGTTTTATCAGTGCCTCGCTCAGAACAAGTATGGAGCAATCCTGAGCCAGAAAGCCCATCTTACAATCGCAAGTGAGTAGCATGCTGGAATCATGTTGGCAAAGTAACAGCATGGAGGACGAAGTGTGATGTGAGATGATGAGTAGCTCTACTTGTGTTCAGTTAAATGTCTTGTATTCTAGTTGTCTGCTAACGTTTGTTGACGTGGTAATCAGCAGAAGTGGAGATTTATCAGTCTAAAGCTGTGTGTGTGTTGGGTGTGTGTGCTGGGTGTGTGTATCGAGTTTCAAATCTCCCTGGATGGATCATCCTCGTTTTTTTTTCACTGCTCAGTGTTTCATTTTGGGCATCTTAGCTTCTTTAATCCAGCTAATGGGGGAGGAAGAGAAGCTTTTCAAGGCTTTAGTGGTAGCAGTGGGGGAAGGGGGATAAAGTCTTCAAAGTTAGAGCCCAAAAAAAGATACTATTTGGAAGGAGAATATGCCCATTGGTGTGTTAATGAAGGAGCTGCAGATCTGAAAGGTCAGGAGCTGGCCAGGATAGCAGTTCTCCGACGCTAAAGAGCAGATGACCCCTATTCACTGGCCCGGGCTTTCATGTTATTGCTCCCTGATCGCCGGAGGAATTGTTCTTTTGGAATGCTTTTTCCTCCAGTGCTGTGAGAGTTGGCCTATTCTCTTACGGGGGAGTAGGGACGCTTCAGGAAGATTTGGTCTTTTGGGACCTTATTCCTGGGTGTCACCCCCCCACCCACCCCCCCAGGCCATGCTTCTTGCTGTGCATTCCCACCTACAAGTTTTTAACATTCCCAGCAGGATGGTGAAATTTCCTCTTAATTTAATCCACCAGAGATATTGTAAGTACTTTCCATGTCCTGTTCTGTGATCCTCGCTGTGTAAAAACGTCACTGATCACAGCAAATGCTCCCTAATAGCCTCGTGGGTGATTGCCTTACTTTGGAGTGCATTCCTCCTCTGATGTGATCCTGATGTTGAGTAGATCCAAGTAGATGTTGAGAGATGAGATTGTCTGCTTTTCCCCAGGATAGATTCTACCCATGTGCACTTTGATGAAATTAGTAGAAAAACACTGCTTTTATATAAAGAAATGGTTGCCTCTGAAACCCCACAGAGTCAGGAACAGGAGCAGAATACATAGTGTTGCCAGCTCTTTTCAAATAATTGTCAGAGAAGTTTGGCTTTATGAAACATAATGGCATAAAACACACAGGTTTTATAACAGTTGGCGAGATACTTGAAATAACTGAATCTGAATATATTCCGAATAATCTGAATTATTCTAAAACTACACTTTCACCACTTATTGACATTTCTGCTGTGATCCACGTCAGATATTTACTGGACGTTGTAAGTGTGCGTAGTTTTATTAATTGAGTAGTTTACCGGCTTTATAGTTTGAACTTAAGAGGTGATAAAGGCTGCCAGTAGAGTTTACTAGTTTGTTTTAAAATGGCACTTAGACCTGCTTGAGGGTCTATCTGGAAGCTCATAAAATTTGCACATACCTGAGAAATGCTCAGTTGAAGGAAACAAAGGTAGCAGTGGGGGTTGCTGAGAATAGCGCACACACATACACACACAAACACACACACAAACACACACACACACAAATGTGAATTGCCGTTACCTAATACCACAGCCTTACCCTGAGTGTCTAAATGACCAAACTTTATTGCAGGTCTTACCAGTGTAGTAGGGGCTGGAGGCTCTGCACAATTGTTTTCTGCTTCACTACTCTGGCGAAAGAGTGAAAAGCTTTTCACTCTGACCCTTTTTGTCCACTTTGCCCCCCGTGCCCCAGAAGAAAAAGGGTTTCTCTGGGGGCAATTGTTGGTCCAGATATCAGTGGACAGAACAGCTGGGCCTATTCACCACTGCAAGGCTAATTATGTTAATGCTACACGGTAGATCAGAGATTGACTCTAAGTTTAATTTTGATGTAAAAGCCACAACAGCTATCTTCATGTTTTAATCTGCCCAGTACCTTTGATGATGTATGGTCATTTGTCTTAGGTGGGTTTGAGGAAAGACTTCATACAGAGCTCTGTTTTTCTGAAAATGTGTAACTGTGGCCTGAGATGTTTTCACGTGTTAAATCCCTCAGCAGGGAGATTGATAGAGCAACATGTGGGGAACTTTAGTGCCTCCTGTCCACAGCCTCTTCTCACCTCTGGCCCTGTTAGAGATCCCTCACTATCACTCATGCTACCAAGTCCTTTCCTTTGGCTCAGTTCTTTATAAAACACGATTAAGGGAAAGAAAGGGAATGGCAATTGATTTGTTGTTTTTTGTCTCAAATGTAGGAATTGCACCTCTTGTGAGTTTTACTGTCTTTCGGTCTTAAGTGCAGATGGTCGTTTGTTGAAGCTGCTAGTGAGTCTTTAAAGAATGTGATGGGTAACCTTTAAACACTGGGTTGCTAAAGCACAAAGGTGAGAGGGGATTTGGCCTTGATGAATAGGCATGTGACACATGAGCCTCATCACATGAACTCTGTCAATAGTCTTCAGATTGATGGGGATTTCAATAGAAAGATTGCCTCCTGAGCTGGCTCCTTTCAGGCCTTTTGACCCATGCGATCACAGTTACACAAGGCATGAACATACAGGAGGAATCGTGAAGCTATATCAATGTCTTTTCCATCAACTTATACCTCTTCTATACCAGCTGAGTTATGGCTCAATCTTGGGTTCGCTGATGGTGTAACCTGACCCTGACTGTCCAACAACCTGAGGCACTATAAGCTATTGAACATTAAATTAAAATGACCCCAGGATGTCAGAGTTAACTCATACAGTACAGTAGGTAATTTCAGACAGAATTGCTGCCGGTGTAGCCAGAGAAAATCACTCACATGTTTGTTCCGGACGGGATAAAATTCCCATGGTCCTGAGGTAAAAATGACCAACCACCAGATCTCCCTTGGTAATACTAATGCAGTGGATAGGAGGAAATAAGAAAAAGAGATCAGTCCGGGACAAAACACCAATTCTGGGGACTGTCCCTGGAAAACGAGGAAGTGTGGTCACTCTAGAAGGAAGTTGATGCTCTGCCTGCGTTGAAGTACAGCCCAGCCTTGGCTTCATTTACAGCGCACCGGTGTGACTTAACGATTTGAGGTGCGTTCCCATTGGTGCAGCAGACTGTATTTGTGATTGTATTTTGCCTAGCATTAGCTACATAAGCTAGCTTGGTGCTAACATAATGGAATGGTAAGCTTACTCTTGCTGTGTGTTATTGCTGCATTTGGGCAGTTTAACCAAGTGCTTGTTTTGTGGTGAACACTTACTTTGAAGCCATCATCTTCTAGACCCATCTGTTTCTGACCAGTGGCTTTGCCATCAACCACTGGAAATGAACTGAAAGTTTAGCGTGGCATTTCAATCAGATATGGTGGGATGTACAGTGTATATGTTATGGTACAGTGAAAGCCTATAGTTGAGATGAATCAGTGCAAAATGGCTACCCAATAAAATGAAAAAAATATGTTGACCAATGGTCTAACCATTAACTCTTCTCAAAGTAACACATTGCTGGTGTCGGGTGGAAACGTTGTATCTCCAAAATGTCAACTTTTCAGGAACTAAGAAACACGGCCTTGTTTTTAGCTTGACAGTTATCTGTTTTTCAGTTTATCCAGTGGGGTTTTGAAAGGGTTTCATACACCCAAGGGGGCGTAACATTGTTAATCCTTCAACTGAAGTTAAGACATGAAAATCACCAAAACTGGAATTACGAGGTTTTCATCTGACAAAGATGATATGACACGTGACCCACATATACTGTATAAAATGGTTGGATGTTACAGAGAGCGTTGCATGTCGGCATATGTAATTTGTGTATTAGTATTAGTGAACATTCACCACTGTCTTACGTAGACAAAAATGGAATAAATAGTTTGTCCTACAACCTAAACTGTGATGTGCAGCTCTACAGAGAGTAGAAAAGATAACTTTGAGATAGCAGTAGCCTTTTGTGCAAGTAACATCCGATTGAATGTCAATGGAAGACCTGCAGGCTGTACTTTGTAATGGCTTAACAGATTAGCATCTTGTTTTGCTTGTTTCTAGTTTGGGAGGGAGTTGGTCATTCTCACAGACACTGACTTGACTGTCCTAGGCTGTAGTATTATTGTTACACTGAGTGCTATTTCACTGTAATAGTAGAAATATTAACCAAAGAGCACAAAGAGCCTTGAAGGAGTTATTTGAATAAGCTGTTGCTATTAACTCTGTCCATATGCAGCCAGGACAGGACCACAGCGTTATTTTAGGTTGCTAAGGAATGCATCTGACTTGCAGTGGCTCGGCACAATTAGAAGCCACAATAAGAAGAAAGCAAACTTGGCACAGTATGAGATGTGACATGAATGAATGAAATACCCTTAAGTGAAATAACTCAAGGCCTGGAATCTTGTTTTTCTCCTCTGCTGGACACGAAAGGTTACCATGGTTCCCTTGAACGGCAGTCCCAGAGGTCAAAGGTTTCTTTAAACTGTTCAATAGATGGACGGCTCTGAGACAGAGCGCAGGGCTTAAATCTTCCCTACAATAATGCTGGACATTCCTCTATTTTTATCAGTCGCTTTAATGGTTCCAATCAGTGTGTCTACTTTGTTTTCATGAGCATGTTGTACTACTATAACAAGTTTTATTTTGTTCTCCCCAATCAAATTGTTTCGCTCATATGGAGTAGCAAAGAATAAAATGCTAATTAAAGAGCAGAATGTACCTATTTGCAGATTGACTTCTTCAGCCCGATGTTCTGATACAGAGATTAGAAACAATGAAGCCACTGTCTCTGGTGAGTGGAGGACTGCTGCTGAATGATTGGAAAACTTTGTTGGAAGATAAGGGATTGGAGGAGGGGATGAATGCCCCCTTCTAACCCCACTCCCCCACCGCCCGGTGCTGCGAGAGGTCACGCTGCTCATGGGAATAGCTCTTTGTTTAGCCAGGCCAGTGGTCACTTGACTGTCCTGCAGCCTGTGTGGAGCTGCAGTACATCTGCCACCCGGCCAGTGATTGATTTGTGGGGCTTTTCAGCTTCACATTCTTCTTCTTGCTTATCAGCCTTCTTTTTTTCAGAACCCCTTATTAATGTTGGGTGGGGTCACTGAACATTTTAAAGGACTCATCACTCAGCTAATTTGTGCTCTGTTGCCTCTGTGCCATTAATTAGGAACTCTGCAAAGTGCTTTAAGAGCGCATGTAAAGGAAACTTATTTTGGGATGTGATGCATTCCAGTTTACAGGAGAGGGATCTGTCACAAGGTGAAACTGTATAAGTTGATAAATGGAGAAAATAAAGACCTTATTCATCTTGCAAAGGGTATATTTGTAAAACTTTTCAGTGTCAGTGTTTTTCATGAATGCAGTTGGAAAGCGTTGTTTCTCATATAGAGACTCATTTGACATAAGCAGATATGTTTACATAATGTGTAACAAATAAAAGCATGGCCAAAGTTTTGCACGGGCCTCCCAATGCTGAATGCCATCAATATAGCATGCAGCCTGCGGGACCAGGAGAAGATGATCAATCTTAATGTCTCCCCAAAAAGATTGGACCCTTGGGGGCCCTCACTGCTATCCAGACAGCTTACCAACCTACACAAATGGGTTCTATCATCCAGAGTGTTGAAACAAGGTTGAGGTGAGCCTGCCTTCGATTCTGGATGATACTGACTGCAGTTATGATGAGGGGGAGCAGCCGCCCCAACCATGACTTGCATGGTCCAAGCTGCGGCTGTGCAGTTTGATGTTGGCTGCAGCTCAGCAGGGACTCGCAACTCCTGACATTAGCTTGAAAAAAGGACTGATTAATTTGCTAGAGGAGAATGTCCTGGCACCTTTCTGGCACTGAGGATGTATTTGGGGCTATGGGTCTTATCTTAGACATTTGAGAAGGGTTTGTAAGATGTACTATGACAGGGACGCGAATGTTTGATGGGAGAGTTGATGTGTTTTGTGGGATCATGCTGTAGAAGATTATATGAGATTTGCAATGAGGTGCATTTTTCCTCATACAGTGTTATTTTGAATGGCAGAAACAGAAGTATCTGGACTGATTGACTGCCCATGCACAGAAAAACTTTAAATTCTTGTGCTTTATAACTGCATTGGAATCAATGGGAGCTGAATTGTAAGCTCAAACTAATACCAAAATACAGACTTGGAGATGAGTTAACAAGCTAAATGGACAATTGAGATGAAGAAAAACTAGACTGGCTGTATTGTAATGTATGTTTTTTACCAATGGAAGCAGTCTTACAAAGCAAGAGTCTCAGTTACAGTGCAACACACCTGTTTAGTGGAGCACAGTATCTCAAAAAAATCAACAAGAGTCAATCTTCCGGTAGTGGCCGAGTAAGTGGCCGGAGTAACGGGAGGAAAGGGGGCTGAACTGCCTCCTGATATTTGTAAGGGAACCTTTGTTGAGCCGTGACCTGTCCACTGACCTTCAGCTGGTCGAGCTGCTGGCAGCAGCAGGCACATCTGCTGCTGGAGGGGCGAGAAGCTGAACTCCTCTGGTTCTGCTGGAGGGCTAGGGTCAGCTCATCTGTTTATGCTGATGGTAAATTTATGTTGATTCTGTGGGATTATGCTCACTCAGTATAGGCAAAATGGAATGGACATGATAATCACGTTTGTATTTCGGTAGTTTGCACAGTGAACTCTGGGCTCTGCCCTGACGGACTTGGCTAGATAGAAATGCATAAGTCAAGCATGCAAGACTTTTAACATTGGGATTCAACCTGCTTCAGCTGTTGTGCTTTGAGAAAAGGTTGATGCTTCCCTCGCTTCTGCTGTCTAATAGTCTGGGAGAGAGGGGGAAAGACTGCCCTGTGCCATTTGTAGACAATCAGGGCAGCTTACAGCTTTATTATATTTACAGTTTGTAGCAGTGGTATAATGCTTTGCAGCAGCTGGACTGCATGTATAAAAACACATCAATTTTGTTTCTTGTATCAACAACTGGCAGATGTCAGAGATGCAGCAGAAGAAAAAAGATGTTGGAGAGGTTTGCAGAACGGCATTTAAATGCAGTAGAAAGTCAGCGCTCTCCTCCCAGTTGGAGAAGGTCCTGAGTGATTGATTGGCAGTTTGCTGGGGAGCAGCGAGCTGCAGTGCATTCTGGGGTGGTCATGCAGGACTCTGCCTGAGTTGTGTGCTAGCCAGGATTTGTGGAGGTCAGAGGTGAGAGGTGAGGTTGCTGGGAAGGGCAGATGGTCGGAACTGTTTTTTTTATGCTCTTTGGGAAAATATAGGCTGAGGTATTTACCCCTCATTGGAAACAAACTGGCCAAAATGGCCAGTTATAAAGTGTTAAGTGTGTGTATTTTGGGAAAAGAAAGGGAAAGGAAAACACAAACTGATTGTGAAAGTTCACATTTTTATTTTTTAATTAGTAAGATATGGACAGTGGGTGAATACAGATAACTATACAGATCAAAGAGCTTTTCTCCTTGAAGTGTTCATCTTGATTATTTCATAAAGGAACATTAGATGCCCCTTGGCAAACATCATCACTCAAAGCAGAAGGTCAATCTCCATCTATTTTCAGCTGTGAGTGCTCTGGCCAATGCTTGACAAACCCATGCAGTTATAGATTTTCAACCTAGTCTTAGTAGTTTATCAATAATCAATGATGATCCCGCTGCTTGTCAATCCGGCATCATTTGACTGAATGGAAAGGCAAAGTAGAGCGGCAGAGGATCAGTGCAGCTCATCTCTTGTGCCTTCTAGCCATATCACTTCAGCACATTAGTGGCATTTTTTTAAGAGCCTGTGTGAACCCTGGGGTGGGGGTGGGGAGGTGGGGGGTGCAGGCCCACCCCCACTTCTCTCTTCACATCAAACGTCCGCAGTGCAGCGGTGGACTGGGCCTGCAACACAAGAGGCCTAACAGCTCAAAACTAATTTGATTAAACACATCCATGGCAAAGGGACTCAGCCAAACGATTTGGCCCCGAAGAATTTGTCCAAATGCAAGAAGTGAGATGGTGGGTTTTTCCTCACATTGTAGCAAACAGCTACAGTTAACAACATTGATGATAAGTATTAATAAACAGGGTCGTCATTCCTATTCATCCTCCCATCTAACCACCCCCTGATCAGGTCCCATGTTTCCCCAATAACGATAAAAAGAAAGTGTTCCAGCAGCTGTTATAAAATAGACTTCTATAGAAAACTAGTCAATTATAATAGATCAATATCTTAAGTTTAATACAAGGCTAAATAGACAAAAAGGGCTTTTCAAATCGGCTAGGAGAGCTATCAGTGTAATTTGTAGCATGTAGGTTAAGAATTCCAATTTAATTTTTAATTTCATCTCAGTGTCTCAAACCATCTTCCCCTCTTCGGCCACTGGAAAAATGAGGATGCTTTTCCTCCAAAGGCATCAGTGTGCAGCTTCATTTGGAAGAGAGAATTCAGCTCTCCACCTTCGAGGAGGCGAAGTGCTGTCAGTGTGCAGCGGTGATGATTCACTGAATGTTTTGCTTGGCAGTCAGCGCTCTCCTGCTGTTTAGCACCACAACACCTGGCAACACAATTTACATGCAGCCATCCATCAAGGCTCTCATAGACACCGCTGTGTGTTTATGACGGGGCTGGGATTTCCTCTAGCCGTTTCTCGAAAGCAGAGATTAACGCTGCATGTTGTCTTTTGTAGTTGGAGTGTGGAGACTTTAATGTTGTGAGATATCCTGGCTGAACACTGTGTGAAATATGATCTGTTTGAAGAAATCAGAGGTAGTCTGCCTTGGCTGATGTTTTTTTTACTTAGGGTTTGTGAAATTCCTTAAATTTTTCTTTAAATTGATTTATACCAGAAGGGCATTTCTGGTAAAACATATTTTATTGGCTTTTTTTGTGTGTTTTTAGCTGCTCACTCAGGAAATATTTAAACTCGCTGGCTTGTTATTAGCTTTACATTCTGCTTTTTACTATTTCAACACCTTGAATATGTTGGCAGACATAGGTTGGTTTCACCTTGATGTCCCACTTCCTTTCTGTTTCTTCACTGCTGAGTGCTGAAGGCTCATCGCAGCAGAAGAGCACTGGATGTGTGCATGGAGGTCAAAGAGCAGCACAGTCTTGTTTGTTCATCCATTACTTAAGAGGTGATAGTTTCATCCTGAAAACAAGCAGCGACTTTGTATCTTGAGAAAGACCCACGCAAAACTAGGAATAATGTAATTCGCTTGAATAAAGTTATATAACTTTTTTTCTGATTGACTGGAAAACCCAAAATACTGTTTGTTGGATCATCCCAGGCCCCATATTGTCTCAGGGATGATTTGATTTGTTTATGATAAGTAATTCGATGTCATCTAGCTCTGGGGCTTTTTGTTAATGTTTTGTTTTTCTCAGTATTTGGTCTGTATCATGAGCAGCAGTGCAATTGATTTCTTTTAACAAATTATTGACCTGAAGCTTCTTTAGCTGAGATGGGGGATGGTCCAGCAGTGGGTGACCTTAATGGCTTTTAGGAATTTTACTGCCTGGGGGCAAACGTTGTTGTAGAGGGCATTTACTAAAGAGAAAAACAACTTAAACCATTCTAAAAAGTAGGCAGTGTTGGCAGCAGTGTTGGCTATTTGTCTCACCATAACAGGCCTTATTTTTATTCATGCTGGGCTTAGTTTGCTTGCCGTTCAGCTGGTCACTGACGCCCGGTCAGTTTCAGGGAAACTCTATCCTCTCTATCCTCGCAGGATGTTGCTGCTCCGCTCCAGTCATCACCTTCCTGCAGCTCTCAGCAGCTCTGTAGCTTTAGGTAACGGGCGTCTCTGTTTTCCAGAGAGAGCCACTGGATCTGACTGAGATGGATGACATTATGAAATACATCAATGTGTGTGCAGAGGCGTAGAGATAATTCAGAAACATCATCTGTAAGAAATTAGCATTATCATCCATTGGATGGCTCACTCAGAATTAGCCACATATGATTTTCTCATCAATAATTTCCAAAGCAAGGAATTAGTTTTTTCTTCTTTGCTTGCATGGACTGAACTGCTGCTCTACATTCAATAAAATGTATTTTGCTTGAATGTCATTCATATGTTTTGATATTAATGATATAATAGCATAAATATGGTTCATCTTATCCTCAAACATGTTGCCTTGCTGATTGATGAGATGTCTCTCTAACTCTGACTTTGTGGCAGATTTGAGGGGCTTTCTACTGATTTCATGTCTTGGCTCAGACTTTAATGTGTTCTAGTCGGAGTCGGGTCACGTTGAGAGAAACACAACACCAGCTTTCAAAACAAAGGGACATCTTACGTGAAAGGAGTCTCCTTTCTCCATTCACTCTATCTTAAACTGACAACATCTGAAGGATAAAAATAGTAATCCTGTCTTGGTTGTAAGTAGCTAAGAGAGACAGTTTGTTTTGAGCGACAGTGGAATTTATACATCTTTGTTTACAAATGAGTTAAGTTATAATAAAACATTCATTACTACTCAGGTAAGGTAATGGTCTGCTATTGTTAGTATGGTCTTTAGTAAGAGGTTTGATTTCCTGTTTATGGGAAAGTGAGTATTTTTGTGATTATGTGTTTGTCGGTTCAGAAAAATACCTTATAAAGTTTACAAAGAGTATGAACTCTTCAAGTCCTACGATTAAAACCAGCATCATGTGCATGAACAGAAATGTAGTAAATTTTACCATTAATAGTAATGATAATCAAAATGGATTTATTGGGCTACAGTATGTAACACGATATGAGATGTACTGCAGATACAGCTGGGTGGAAAAACATTCAGATATCAGAAAAACATTACGAAACAGAAATATTAGAAAATCATGCCATTTTCACAGTAGTTATACAAAACATGAAATATCCATATTGTTTGTTCTAAAATTGACTCTGTCCTGTTTGCCGCAGGTATCTCCTTTACAATCCAGCCAACGTCCATAGTGGTGACAGAAGGCTCAGTCGCCAGGTTTTCCTGCAAAATCACAGCACACCCTCCTCCCATCATCACTTGGGAGTTCAACCGGGTCACATTACCTCTCGCCACTGAAAGGTATGCACTCTGTTGATTTCAACTGACAACTCTATCAACTGTTTCAGAGCTGTAAACATGCAGTACATTGTGTGTTTCTGTTTTAAAATACGCAATTTCATCAGTTGTTAGAAACATTTGATTTGTATTTATAATGCCGGTGATAAAAGTTGCTTCATATATTTTTTTGTTATCGTGTCGTCCAGAATCACAGTCCTGCCCAGTGGCGTTCTTCAGATCCACGGGGTGCAGCAGGCGGACGCAGGGAATTACCGCTGCACGGCCACCAACATCGCCAACCGCCGCCGGAGCACTGAAGCCACCCTCACCGTCACCCCGGGTGTGTCACCTAGCTCCCCGTTAATGAATGTGCCGTTTAGAGAGCATCAACACACAGTTTAGCAGTGTAGCTAACATTATAAATGAGCAACTGTGTCCCATATCAACAAGCTTTTTCCTAATTCTACCACAAACGCCCTGTTGGATTTGGTTGTTTACATCAGAATGTGCAGAGGACATTATGAGCGTTCTGTCATTTGTATCATGAGATCTTGTTTTGCATTTCCCCATGACAATTGATATTACAATATTACAGTAAAGTAATGAACCGGTCTGTATCTCCGAAGCAGTGGTAGATATTTTGCTGATAGTTTGTTGAAAAGTTAGTTTGTTGGGTGAAGAGACAGCAGCAGAATGATTTGTGTTTAGCATGAATTTTCACTTGAATATACAATAGTGGTCACATCATGTCATATGCATTAAAGCCATCCCCCTCTCCTCTCCTGCTGCAGCTCCCAGCCCCAAACTCCCCCAGAGGCCGCGCATCATCGCCGGGCCGCAGAACATCACAGTGTCGCTGCACCAGAGCGCCGTCCTGGAGTGCATGGCCACGGGGAATCCCCGCCCGCTCATCTCCTGGAGCCGAGCCGACAGCAAGTCTATTGATGTGTACAACACCAAAGTGCTGGGAAATGGCAACCTCATCATCACGGACATCAAGCCGCAGCATGGAGGAGTTTATATGTGTAGAGCCACCACTCCTGGCACTCGAAACTATACCATCGCTTCGGCTAACATCACTGTGCTTGGTAAAGACATACAGTCGCTTGGATTTATATGTTCTGTTTATGGATTACCAGTTATGAGTCATCAATTAGTCCTTAATGATGCTATTGTATGTGTTTCTCATGGTTTTGATGCTTCTTTCTCAAGCTCCTCCTTCCTTGGTGGAGTGGCCAGAGAGCCTGACCCGCCCGCGGGCCGGCACCGCCCGCTTTGTGTGCCAGGCTGAAGGAGTTCCCATTCCCCAAATCACTTGGCTGAAGAACGGAGAGAAAGTTCATTCCAACGGCCGAATCAAGATGTACAACAGGTCTGAAGTCTTAAGTCAATACTGTGTCTTTCTCTTACTTTTGTTGATCCATAAATCCCTTGCTCTCAAGCCTATACACTTCTATATGCGGAGAGATAATTAAAACAGGAAACCTAACTCGTTTACCCGTTAGACACAAGTTTAATAGTCTTAATTTGCCATTGTAAAACGATTTCAATAAATAATGCATCAGCCTCTCCCCACAGTAGAAAGGAAACTGAATAATTTACAACAGTGCAAATGGAGTTTAAGTTGGTTTCCCTGTAATTGGCTCGCAATTCTCATCCAACTCTCTACGCTTGTTAAAGGCAATGATGGAGCTAAACGACTAAGCACCGGTAAAGGAGCCTCAAGGTGAAGCCATCTGTGTGTGTACTCATCATCTGTGTGTGTGTGTGTGTGTGCGCGCGTGTCCCACAGCAAACTGGTCATCAACCAGATCATCCCTGAAGATGATGCCATCTATCAGTGCCAGGCGGAGAACGAGCAGGGATCGGTGCTGTCCATGGCGCGGCTCATCGTGGTGATGTCAGAGGACCGGCCCAGCGCGCCCAGGAACATCCGGGCCGACACCGTGTCCAGCTCCGCCATCCTGCTGGCCTGGGAGAGGCCGCTCTACAACTCGGACAAAGTCATCGCCTACTCGGTGCACTACATGAAGGCTGAAGGTGAGCGATAAGGGAACAAACACAGAGATCATATTGTCGATGTTGGATGAAAACCTGGTAACTCCGGTTTTCGGTGATTTTTATGTTTTAACTTCAGTTGGATTACATGCCCCTCTTTCGATTAAGACATTTCTGCGACCCTTGGGCTTATGAAACTCTTTCGAAACTCATTGGATAACCTGAAAAATACATAGTCGTTAGGCTAAAAACAAGGCCGTCTCTCTTAGCTCCTGAAAAGTTGATATTTTGGAGATACAAGGTTTTCACCCGACAAAAGCAACACCTTCATTTGTCCTTTTATGACACACGGACGGTTTTATCTGTAGTGGCAGGAAATAATTAATATATTGAAACATTTTATGTTAATGGACTTTTTGGCCTCAGGAACGAGCCGTTTTGCTCCCACTTCCTTCTTGCCCCGAAAGTGGAATGTGGGAATCTGACCATCTGTTGTCAATAGTGTGCTGGTGGGCAGAGGTCAAGGGAAAAAAGTGATTACTCCACCAAAATAAGAACAGCGGCTTTCTCTCTACAAACAGGAATGGTCCTCCACAGCCCGAAGCCCCGTGGAGGGAGTTTTAATGTGCAGGATCCCCTTTAATTGTTAAAATGCAGGATGCAGGGCAAACTATTCACCAAAGCACAAGGGTTGTAGTGTAGCAGCAAAAAAGCCTTTAAGCCTTTCAGCTTTCCTGGGAACTTTTGCTGTTGACAACAAGAGTCACATTCGAACAAACAGAAACAATTTCAACCTGTGCATTCAAGCACTGTGCTTCATTATAATGCCATTGACCTCTGTTGGGGAGGCGACATGTACAGAATTCAAGCAGCAAAAGGAACACCTGCTGGATTATGTAGGGATAAGGAAGCAGACAAAAAAGGAACAAGTTCAACAAATTCTCTCTGTTTTGTCCTTGAATGACTGGCATCTGTCAAGGATTTTCTGCTTTTGATTAAGATGTAGTGACACATTCTCCCTGGTCCCAGTCTGAAAGAATGGCTGTTCATTGACATTGACAGGAGTCACAGGCAGTACATTCTGCACCTGAGGACGCAGACAGGGCAGCTTGGCACTAAATGGAGGCTGTAATGAAAGGAGGAACTAATTAGCCTGTGTGATGGAGTGTGCTAATCCAAACGTGTATATTCTGTGAGGGCAGTGGGAGAGTGTGAGCTGGACAGGAAGGCAGGCTTTGTTACACTTTTCAGGGAGGCTTACTGAGGCATTCAGACCAGGGACAAGGCTTTTCTGTTTACCCTCAAGGATCTTGTTTACCAGGTCAGAAATCAGCCCGCGCAATTCTTTGTGCCCGGGAGACAATTACATCTTTTGTGCGACTTTCCTAATCTGCACTAATTAAAGAACCATCAGCCAGTAGGCGATGTGAGAAATTGTTGTGAGATTTGGCTTGGAGATTAAAATGTCAACTGGAGAAAGTGTATTTCAGTTTGTTAAATATAAACATTTCTGCCATTTCTACGCACCCTACACAGCTACAGTAGGTGTAGACAGAAGCTGTGTAAAACCATGTAATGACATGATTTTGTATTAATAATATTTTGGACTGAAGGCAAAATTGTATTTGACCTGAGGTGAATTTTATGGCGTTTTTCAAAATATGTCCACATCTCCCTTTACCTCGTCTGATTTGGTGAAAATTGTTTCTACACTTGGATAAGTTTGGCCACCAACATCAATCATATAATGGGCAGTGTACAAATTCAATTAAAAAAAACATTCACCCTAAAGAAATTGCAAGGTTTTATGCAACAGCAACAGTATAAACATTGATTTTCTTTCCTTTTTGATGGACAGTATGACAGGCAGGATATTAATCTCCCTGAGTTTCAGTATTTTTATGGCCCCAAACTGGCAATTACCCCAGAATATGCTCTAATTTCTCTCTATAAAGGTGGAAAAGGTCAGAATACAAACGAACCTGAATTTAATTCATATCACAATACATCAGATATGATGTAGAAAATAGTAATTACTCAGCAACAAGTACTGTTGGTTTGGTTTATTTTGATATGTAACTGCAGCCCATGAACACAAGATTCATGTTCTGACTATTTTAACTCCTTTTTTTTTTGTTGATTGTCCAGGCTTGAACAACGAGGAATATCAAGTTGTCATTGGCAACGATACCACTCGCTACATTATTGATGACTTGGAGTCCGCTCGCAACTACACCTTCTACATCGTGGCCTACATGCCCATGGGAGCCAGTCGCATGTCGGACCATGTGTTCCAGCACACGCTCGAGGACGGTGAGCCACGCACCCAACACACCATGAACAATAATCTGAAAAAGATCATAAGTAGAGTTTGAGATGGATAAGTAAAGGGGGAGCGGGGCTTGTATTGATCTTTAAACACTGTTGTTAGACCATATATTTCTCTAATGGAGGCTCAGCGGACTTTGTTTACAGCGTGTTTTAACTGCAGTGAATGAGCTGCGTTGTTGACTTAAGTGGATCTGGTGGAGGTTTCCCTTCTATAAAACCTCCTTCAGGTGTTGCTGGCTGTCTGATTGCTCTGCGTTCTGCTCTGCCGAATCATTCCTCGTGTGTTACTGAGTACGGAATGGATTATGAAAGAATTTGTGCGCACGGTGTGTGTGTGTGTGTGTGTGTGTGTGTCTTGTGTGTATGCATCTGTATCTGTTTGTGTTTATGCCCCTTGCCCCTGGAGTGTTTTTGAATTCCAGAGAAACCTCATTTGCCCATGGTCTTGGCCTGTGGGTCAATGGCTGCCATGTCTGTTCTCTGTGACTCAAGTTATTAAACGATATTACATGCGCTGTTGTGCTCACAGGGCAGACTTGGGGTCAGCTTTAATACGTGTGCTAAAGAAGCTTGAGACAAAATCTAATAAGGGAGAACTGAATGGAATGTCTTTTGATTAGCTGAATGTTAAAGATACTACATGTCAGATTATCATATGAATATGTCACTTTAAATAGTTGTAGCACAGTCTGATGCTAGTAAAATCCAAGACTGTTGGCAATACAAACAGAAGCCCCCATCATCTGCTTTGTGTCCGGCATTTGGCCAAATCCTGAAGTTGTCAGGCTCAGTTTGTCTTCTTCCAAAGCATCAGGGACAGAAGAAATGAATATACACAGATTGTATTTTTAAGGGCTTTTCTCAAGCATGTTTTTTAGATGCACAACTCCCATTCATTTTAATGGGAGATCACTGTTGTCATGCTTTTCCTTAGTATTATGTTCCTAAATATACCAACTGAAGCAGGGCCTATTGGATGTAGAGAGTTATCACTATGTATTTGACATTTAGAAAAATCTTACCCAAGTTACCTTTTAAAATAACAAAAAAGAAGTAGTAGCCTCCCAGTCCCATACTCCCTCACCCCGGCTCCCCACAGTCTGCCTCCCCTGCATGTTGAACCTTGAGAGGTGATATCTATTACAAGCACAAGTCAGGACCTTCAGGGTAACTTTTCTGTTTTATTTGACTCAGGGAAGTTTTTCGTTTTTCAGAGTGTAATCTGGCGACATGATCACACTGGTTTTACCACCTGATAAAGGAGTCTTGTTGGACTTATCCGTCCTGTCCTGTCCGTCCTTAGTTCCCCTCCGCGCCCCTGAGCTCAGCCTCACCAGCCGCAGCCCCACCGACATCCAGGTGTCCTGGCAGCCGCTCCCGGACAAGCTGAGTCGCGGCCGGGTCTCAGGCTACCGCCTGTCCTACCGCACCAGCGCCGAGCATGCCGTCACGCAGATGGAGCTGCCTGGAGAGAAGACCCAGCATCTCCTGGAAAACCTGCAGCCCGACACCATCTACCTGCTGCGTATTGCCGCCGCCACCAGCGTGGGGTGGGGTGAGCAGTCCGCCTGGACGTCCCACCGCACTCCAAAGGCCTCCAGCGCTCAAGGTACAACACCGGAAAGTGTCAGCTTTAGACAGAAGTGAAGATTGTAATCACAAAGATACAATCAAACTTACTTGAATTATGTTTTTTTCAGCTGATGTTGCGTTGTTTAATTAGTTATTGTCTCTCATCTTTATGAAAAATCCTTAAGGTACACAGGTTCAGAAGCAGTGTCTGTTGTATCTGACATGGCTCATCCTGTTTGTCACAGTAATACACATTCAAGCACATGGTGGCATTGGTAGCCTATGAAGACTACATGGTTCCGTTGTCAGCAGTATTGTAATGCAGTGAAGATACCGCCCCTCTCTGCATTCATGTAAATCCACAAAACAAACCGTCCACAATCTCCCACAAAACAAACCGTCCACAATCTCCCACTAAACAAACCGTCCAAGCTGAGATCAGTCTGCCTCGCAGGCACATAGAAAACATATTAACCTCTACACAGAGACACAGTTGACCCAGGAGGCTGAATTGTCACTGAACCTTTCTTCTTCTCAGCTCTATTTGGACCATGAGAGAGCGCCAGGAGAAGAGCTTGCTCTAATAATCTTGTTAAGGCATTGCGTTTGTTACTCTGCGACCTTTGCCCTGCACTGTCAGTAACATTGGAATGGCTTCAGTCATGGGTCATAAAAAGGGGGACCCAGGCCTCCGGGTGGGAAGGAGAATATGGCTGTTTAGAGCTACATCTGAGGCTTCGGTGTGGGGGAGGGGAGGATTCGTTTTTCCTGCCTATCCCTATTGCTCTCTGTCTCCATTTTAAAAGGACACAGGAATTTAAGCTTCATTCCCTCTGTAAAACTAAAAACCTGTGAATTTGTTTCATCACTAGAGACTCTATCTGGTCCCTAATGCCGAGTGAAGTGGCTAGTAAGGGATCTGAGGGAAGTTGGACCTCTGATGGGAAACTCCTGGACAGGAGCCTCTTATGTCCATCAGATAAATCCTGCAAACAGCTTGGTGGAGAGATTCCTGTTTTCTAAGAACAAGGCCAGCAATTAGTGCCGCAGTGATCATTAACTGTCTTGTATTTGATTCAGACTTTAAATCACATGGTACAGATAGCGGAACAATATCTTTGAACTCTTGTTTGAGTAGTTTACATTATTCTGCTTCACTTTTTATATACTGATTTGCTTTGCTCCAAGGTTCTAAATTGACTAAGAAAAGAGTTACATGGGTGCAGATAAAGGTTGTATGTCTTATATTCCCGCTGTATCTCATAATCGAATGAGGAGTTAATGGAATTACATTTAGAAAATATTCATATATGTCACTGTAGGATAATACACCATCTGAACATCAGACAAACTCAAATCTTTTTCTGACTTTTACCTCTCTGCAGTTCCTCTGGCTCCTGAGCTGCAGCTGGAGCCGTTAAACTGCACCACCATCATCGTCCGCTGGCAGCTGGCAGTCAGAAACTCAGCCAGCGTCCAAGGCTACAGACTCTTCTACCACGAGGAGAGCCAGCCTGAGAACGCCCCGATCCAGCTGCGAGCCTTCGATAACAGACACACCATTGGAGGCCTTGGTGAGTTTTGTTTCGCCTCATTTTGGGTTACTCATTTGGTTTTATGTCCCGCCACCGTGGTACCTGGTGTGCAGGACATTATGGTGACATCTGTGTGTCTTTCTCTGTATAGACAGCAGGGTAGATGATCTGAATAGATTTTTGGAGAACCTTGCTGCATAAATTTGCATGTTAATGAGGAATTTCAAGAAACCACTGTAACGCTTTCATGCTTTAAAATGCAAAGTACATATTAATTAGAAATATTTGCTAATTAATGCATTAATTAGCTTACTTAATGACCTCATTAGCATAGCTGGTTATGTTTAATGGTGGTCTCATGGTGATTATGGGTCAAGTGCCATATAGTTCACATTTAGTTACAGAGAAGCTATGGAGGAGGAGAAAGAGAGAAATATGACAACATAGGTGGTTTTGAGCCCAAAGTGTACAGTGTATAAACAGTTTACCTGGCAAGTACAGTAATCCACATGACCCCCAGAACATCATGCTGTAATGAGCTTTTTGTTTCTTTTTGCCATAATACTGGGTTTTAGCAAAATAGTCAAACAGAGAAATTACACACTTTAATAAAAGTGATTGGGACAGATATTGTGATTCACTTCCTCCTTTTTGTCAACCAAAATAAAGTAAGACTTCAGCGATAGCAAGTACCATTTAACAGTTTGATACTAGTTTGCATTAATGAACATGTACAGGTCTGTACAAATGAGTGTGAGACACCCCTAAGGATTTCTTTTTAAAACTGATATCTTCACTGGTTAGCCTAAAATGTTTGGCTCACAACTTTGGGGTGGGCAAATGAAATAACAACCAGCAGCAGCATCCATTGACAGCCAAGCTGATGAGTGATTAATTTGCTCAAGTCTTTTCATGTGGCATGCAGAGGTTCATTAGGCCGGGGACGAGCCAACACCCCACCCACTGCCATGACCTCCCAACCTTTGTGCAGGATTTCAGTGTGTGTCTATTCAACAGCTGCTGGATGGTGTTGGGTATATCGCGGCTCCTCTGGCCTTCAGGTCAGATTCATTTTGCCGTGTTTGAGAGTGGAAAGCAGTCCCAGGCCAACGCAGTGGACAACTGACCATCTGTGGCCAGAGGAGGTCGGCCAGGTGGTCAGCAGCTGACTTGTAAATCAGGAAGCTTGGGACTAGAACGGGATTAGAAAGAAAGTCAGAAAGAAAGGAGAGGAGGCGGTATAAATTACTATACGTGTTACTCTCACTTCTGCAGCCATTTTTTATTCAGTTCAGTGGTTTGAGACACTACTACCAATACTACTAACACTACTACTAGTATTACTACTACTACTATTACTACTACTAATAATACTACTAATAATAATAATAGTAAAATTATAATAACTTCCCACTGCTCAAGGTTTCAGTGTAATGATATCTTGATAACAAATCAGAATAATTGAGAAATGCCTTTTGTAGTTTGTTGTTTTGTAGCATCTGTGTTTTATTAATTTTATTTTTCCTTTGTTATTTCATTTTATTCATTTTAATTTTGCTAGAGGCCAAACCATATTGACGTGTATGATGATACTGACTAGTTCAGGAAGGACATATCTATAGTGGTTTGTTCGAACTCTTAGTTCCTCATCAAATTTCATTGAATGTTGAATGAATGGTAGCAGGGAACAATCACAGGTGCGGTAAACAGATAAATATGAAGCCAATCGGCAAAATAAGTAAAGGAATCAAGAAGCATCAAAAATACAGCTTGGGTTAAAAAACAAACCTAAATGATCTTTTT
The DNA here is from genome assembly GCF_048128805.1 of Centroberyx gerrardi. Taxonomy (NCBI): domain Eukaryota; kingdom Metazoa; phylum Chordata; class Actinopteri; order Beryciformes; family Berycidae; genus Centroberyx; species Centroberyx gerrardi. The sequence goes on from NC_135997.1 coordinate 17,190,186, forward strand.
GTTCCTCTTTGATAAAGCAGCATTGCAGGGCCATGTTTTGAAGAGAGGGAAGCTGTTATTGTGGAGGGAGATTTATTATGTGTTTTATGACTGCTTTGAGCAGAGTTGCTGGAGGAGCATTGACATCAAAGACTCTCATTGTGTTTGGCTTTGAGGGCCACAAAGATAGTTTATTAGCCAAGAGTCAAAGGAAATGCAACCTCTCACCAACTGAGCCGGGGCCAAACAATGAGGGTTTCTTGTGAGCTCACTATGTTGCAGCTCTGCCATCTTTCCTGGTGAGTTAGCTGCAGCACTCTCCACGAGGACAGAGGTGTGTAGAGCAGCATCTGACCTCCCATGTGGCAGAGAAACCTTGCTGTTTACAAGGAATCTGACTAAACTGCTTTAAAGCTTTTTACCCATTACTTACTTTCTGATGACTTTGAGCTTTATTATTAATTATTGGTATTACTATTATTATCAGAATTATTGTAATTACTCAAATCCTTATTCTGCTTCATATTCCTTGATATAATAGTGATGTAAGGAACTTCATATGAGGTGTTAGATGAACCATTTGACTGTTTAAAGCCTAATAAACTCAACAGTAATTGCCTCTAATAATACCTCTTATTTAAAGCAAGGTGTTTACATCAATTAATGACAGTTTGCAATGTTGATGTTTACTCAGAAGTGAGCAATCCCTAGTTTGATATGACCTGAATGGAAAGACAGTGGAAAGGGGATTAGCTTAACAAGATTTTCACAGCACAAGCTTTGTTTTAACACCGGCAACAATGATATGACGTGAATGAGCAGGAAAGAGGATGAAAGTTAATCCTATGAAAAGATTTATCAATTTGTGATTTGCGTACATTCTGCTATCCTCCTGCATTTGTTTCTAGATAATTCCTAAGCAGGTGATCTTTACACATTTCATGTACTTCTACTGTAAATGAGATTCACTCGGCCTGATGTTGCACACACCAGCCTATATTTTTGTTGCCAATAAGATTGATCTCTAAAGTACCGACTGTGACAAAACTGGACGCTGCTGATTCATCTCTGTGTAAAGGTACAGAAAGACTCGCTCCGAGCCGGCTGTTAAAATACCACTTATGACCATCCGCAAGATTGAAAGCACACCCTGAAAGAGAGGAATGTGTTCGAGGGGCTCCAGTTGTGTGTATAAATGACATGGTGTTGAAATACTGCGACCTTTCCACGCATGTGTATTCTTCTCATGGCCCATTAGAAGAACATGTAGTTGTCGGCGGGGCTAAAATACCTTTCATACCTGTTGGCACCAGAGCTGTGTGCACACAACTGTAAATTTATCTTGTAGCTGTAGGCCGACATGCGCCTCGTCCAGCGCTGTTTCCTCTGATTAAACACCGGGAAGAGCCTGCTTGGTGTGAAAACTAGATTTGTGTTCTGGCCGTCATTTGAAAGGTCATTTTGTGGTTACTTGCCTGTGTGTGTGTCTGTGTGCCGATTTTGTGTGAGTGAGAGCCAGAGAAAGAAGGGGCAAGAGCAAGAGATGATAGATGCTGGTGTGCGGGTCAGAGTGGGAGTTGACATTTATGGCCCCTGTTCAGGCCCTGCCTGCCGCGGCCTGGGGGGCCTTTCACTGGGGAGAACAAAACCTCGGGGGCCAACAGGCTGTAAAAATCAGGTGACCACAAACAGCTCAAAAAATTCCCTTTAATACAAACTGGCATTATTTATGGGAGCAAAGCCTTGTGAGATTTATCCCTATGGGAATGACAGGAAAATGTCTTTACTGAAGGCAACTAAAGCAGGTTTAAAAAGTAATAGTGGCACACTTTTATATTTTATTTCTCTGTCTAATTCCAATGCTATATCAGTGTCTAATAGAAACATGTATTCCTGTAATTTCAGAACATTTAGCCAGTTGTATCCACACCCGATGATTATTGCGTACTATTGTGTGGTTATTTAATCACCATGTTCTTATCTTTGATAGAGATTGGGTGTTCAATGGACTGGACACATCTCTTTTAAGTTGTTGTTACTGTTTATGGATACTTACAAACCGCACAGAAGATATGATTTGGTCACTTTATATAATGCAGTAAATTAGTTAGTTAGTAATTAGTAGCAGTAGCCTCAGGTATGTTTGAAAGAGCTGCAGCGCTGTGGTCCGTTGCTAATGAAGTGTAACACTGAGTATAAAATTGTCCATGGAAATATTCTCCTAAGTTCTCACTCTCCATTTTGTTTTATTAGCATGCTGTGTCATCACCTATTAAGTGCCATTTTATTTTGGCTCTTGGTGTTTCCCTGTTTTTCCACTCACTTCCTCAGCTTGACCCTCCCCCTTCACAGAGAGGCCAATAACCCCTCCTTTTGCAGGATTTAGCTTGCCCAGATTCCATGTCAAAGGTCGTGGCCCAGATGTCACAGCTTCCCCCCTCTCGCAGCCCCTCTCCCGCATAATTACGGCAGGCCCATTGTGTTGTGGGGCTGGGTAGAGGTGCATACTGAGGGACTCTGCCTGCGCCTCTTTAGAGGTGGACACTGAGGCATTACAAAAGCCCAGGCAATGTCCAGAACCCGCTTGACTGTGGAGAATAAAGTTGACATTATACGTAAAGTATAGACCTGTTTTTGTTTGCGTCTGGCAGCAGAAGATATAAATATATCAGTAGAGATGATGACTTCTCTTTATTCTGATCAACTCCCTGCTGAATCTTGACATGCTAGACATTGATCAACACTATGTAGAGAGAAAGGCTTCTTTTTCCTCCTTTTGCATATTTGCATGCAAATGCGTATATTATCAGCAATTCATAATCCAATTTATATCAAGTAATTATTACACACTTAATGCAGTTTTTCTCCCACTCTCCTAATAGTAATTGTGTATAAACATTCAGGTTTAGGCTACAGGGACGATCCTGAGCAGAAAAAAGGGGCTCATCTCATATTCCACACCCATGACCTCAGATTCTTTCAGAGTTTTATCTCGGCCTGACCTGCTGGCCTGGACTGGCTCCACTGAAGCTCCTCGGGGCCGGGGGTCCACGCAGCTCAGCTCCACCCCTCTTAATCTTCTCTTACCGATCCCCCTCCTGTGGTCTCCCACTTCCCTCACGCCCCTCAGTAGCTGTTTTTGGAGCCCAGATAGTACTATAATAATATTAAGAGGGTTGCTTTTGTGTTCAGTTGTGCAAATTACAAATACTGGTACTTGAGCTTTCCATTTCTGTATGTTTCCAGAGCCAGGAAGAATGCTGGACTGGAGCCTAAAGATGCAATTTGTTAAACAGCTTGACAGTTGACATTAGCTGGCTAGTAAGCACAAACAGTTTAGGGGTAACACTCATAATAACTTATATTTCAAATGCACAGAAGCGTGCATCAAACGTAATTTCCACATCAGAATAACAAAAAGTGAAAGTGGCCCCACTGCCAAATCCCAAAACCTCTCACCTTTCCTCTGCCTCTTAACACACTTAAACATTTTGGAGCAAAAAATTAGTCAAATGTTATATAGGTTGACAAGCAAAAAAGTGCATAAATGATTTTCACCTTAGAAATCGTGTGAACAAGCATGAGAGAAAGTAAAGTGGTTGGAGAAACGGTTTGCATTTGTTTCCCTGTGTCAGTCCTGCTGTGCTGTATAAGCTTACAGAGTGGAGAAGCACACCAACCCCAGTAACTAACAGCTATACTGTTCCCAAAAGCGTATTATTATATAATGAGGACTTTCAGGGTGCCCTTTACAGAGGTGGAACGTAATCCATCGATAGGCTTTATATACCGGTCAGCTTCTTTCTGCTGGCCATTACGTCCAGTGGGTTTATCTGTCTTGCCCTTCAGTGTTGTACTAAAACTGGCAGTTGCCTAAAGTTTCAGTGCATTATTCAGTGAGGAAGTCGGTCATAGTCACTGAAGAGTCTACAGATATTCAGTCACAATACTGTATGCAATATTTGAACCCTGATTATAATTCTTTTAGAGGTAAAAAGGAACATTTGTTCAGATGGCTTTTGTTCAACACGGGGTCTTTAGGGTCACTGATGCTGGCAACTGCTGTTGACCGACAGCGTTGTCCTTCCCAGGAGGTTTTGTCCGTCGACTTAACCCCCGGGTTCTGGAGCTGAATAGGAGTGGCCACTGACCACTGACCAGCAGCCTGACTGGGGCAGGGGGGAGGTCATCTGATTTGCAATGAAAAGGCCGGGTGACAGGGTGATGGATAGTGGAGGTCCTCTGTCCTGCTGCCCTGAGTGGAGCAGAAACTGACCAAAGGACTCACAGCAGCACCGAGCATCTGCCGCAGTGTCTTACCTCTCTTTCCCACCACACCGTCAAACCCGAAACCTCACTGACCCCACAGCCACAGTCCAGGTCCCTTTTATCTAGGAGCCCCACCTCCTGTTGGTTGAAGAAATCACATTGCATCTGTCTTGGTGTTATGGCCCACAGTGAATTACTACATTAAATACAGAATGGTGGTCTACTTAAATCTATGTCTATACTTGGAAAAAAGGAAATGACTGGTTGCTCTATATTGTCGAACTAGGATCAAAAATGTATCGGGTGCTCTTGGAAAGCAGGGAAAAAAAGAGTGCTACAAACAAAAGGACAGTCCAGGCACTCCAAATATAAAAATATAAGGGTTTAAAGCCCTGAAGAAGACCTACAGTGGTCGAAACATGTTGGCTTTTTTAATGATTTAGCCACTAGAATAAAGGCTTTTTTAAGTATTTTCTTCCTCGTGGTTATATTTTTATATTTGGAGTGCCTGGACTGTCCTTTTGTTTGTAGCACTCTATGTCTATACTTATTGAGGTCTAGATCCGAGACCCCACAAAGACTGTATTTTACAGCAAGCAGTGAGGGTTTTTCATTTGTCTATGATGTGATTTATATTAACATTTAATCTTCTCTCTTTCTGATTGTAGATCCAAGGAAGAAGTACCATGTGAAGCTCCTGGCTTACAATTTCATCGGAGATGGCTACCAAGCAGACCAGACTATCAGCACCCCTGGATGTGTCTGTAGGTCCTACAAAATACTTGAAAAGACATTTTCCTTGGAAAAAATGCACACCAGCAACAGTGTATGCACCTGAGGCATAATGTTATTTCTGTGTTTCTAAATCCGGTGACTTGAACATTTCTCTCTCTGTATCTGTCAGCCGTTAGAGATCGCCTGGTGCCTCCTCCGCCGCCTCCTCACCATGTGTACGCCAAGACCAACAGCTCGACCGCCGTGTTTCTCCACTGGGGCCGGCCGGCTTTCACTTCCAGCCAAACGGTCAACTTCACCATCCGCTGCAACCCTGTAGGCCTGCAGAACGCCTCCCTGGTGCTCTACCTGCAGACGTGAGTGCTTCCTCTTGACACATTACAGCGGCCACTTTTCACTTTTTAACTGCACAGAGTCTGAATTCCTTTCCTTTTCAAGGGAGGGGGGCAGGGAAAGGGAAGATTTATTAACTCGTGTTCATTCAACTGTGCTTGTTGTGCAGCTTACTGTATGATGGCTTGGAAGTTCTTTTCATGCTACATTTCAGCCATTATATTAATACACTGATATATTATTAGCAGTAATATTGGCACTTAAGCAGTAAAGTTGGTTATCACAGCCCAAAGTCAGCTGTAACCTCTCCAATCGCCTCATCTAAACTGTTTCCCGCACTTTACAACATAATCAGTCGCAAGAATAGCACGAGTTACCTCTCGGCAGCACTTCAGTGTAAACAGTTGTTGGGGAAAGTTTTCAGATCACCACTGGCATGTTTTTTTTCACCGTCAGCATTCAGCATGGTTCCACAACTCCATCTGCTGGGCAAATCCTTGAGGTTAAGCCTCTGTTATTGCTTTCTCTTGCAGGAGTGAGCAGAGCTTCCTGGTGCGAGATCTGGAGCCAAACACCAGGTATGAATTTGCCATCCGCCTCCACCTCGACCAGCTGTCCAGCCCCTGGAGCCCTGTGGTGTATCAGAGCACTTTCCCTGACGGTGAGCATCTCTAAATCTAAATAATTTCACTTAGCTATAATATGTTAGTGAATGGAGAATGGCTGAAAAAGTTTGAGAGCCACTGCTTTAGTTTAATCTATTGAGTCGTTCCAGTAGCAGTTTCCTCAGTGATCCTGCTCCTGATACTCTGTTGTAGTATTTATGGTATGTATCTTTGTCAGTTATTTTATTTGACTTTGGTCTTTTCCTCCATCCCAGCCCCCACACTGCCCCCCTCCAGTGTGAAAGTGACTCTTATTGAAGAAGACACAGCGCTGGTATCATGGAAGCTCCCGGACGAGCCCAACTTAGCCGTGACACGTTACACCATCCTGTACGCCTCCAGGACGGCCTGGGTCGCTGGCGAATGGCAAATCCTGCAAAGAGAAGGTAAGGACGAGTGGGGAAAGAGAGGCATAGAGGAAGAGGGGCTGCAAGCTATAAACTACTGTTCTACAGGGGCCCAGACCCACAAAACCTGTCCCTCTCCCAGATAAATGGACCATTGGAAATCAGTAACTCATTTCATCCTCCAGTCCTGCACTCTTTGTGTTTCCTGGCTGGTGCTAGATAGGCCGAACACACTCCTTTTGTCTCACTAATGAAAGAACAATATGGACTTCTTTTGTGGTTAAAAGGAAGAGTTTGATTTAACTTTCTATTGACCTTATTCTACCTGGAAGAGCGAGTACAGTTGAGCTTTATGTTCTACTGTTGTGTACCAAGCTGCTCATCATAGTCAGCTAGTTGTAAAAAGAGTTTTACCTTAAATCATGTTTGGACATAACCCTTGCCTTCTCCCACAGGGGCAAAATGATGGTAGATATTTTTGAATATGTTTTCACTGTGGATTTTACTGCAGGACTTTCTACAGTTGAGACCATAATTGCAAATGGTTACTCTAAAGCAAGATTCACAATTTCTTGTCAAGCTGTCCACAGAAAGAACAAAAACGCGTGCAACAGTTCAGCAGTTAGTATTTTTTCTTTGTAGGGTGAACCTGCATGTAGACTACAAGATGTGTGAAGAGGCCAATCTGAGTTTGTATAATCAGTGGGAATTGTATTGTTCTATAGTTTAAGCATAGTATTACTCTTACTCCACACAACTGAATGGACAGGCTCACAGAGATATAAATTGTAGGTGTGTTATGTTTGCTGGGATTAAGGCTAAAGAGTTAGAAAAAAAGTTAATGCACAGCACTCACAAAAACAACACATCAAAATGCCCCAAAGTAGCAGCAGATGTTCTTTCCCACCGCCAAAAAACAAACCACTTCTTGGTAAAGCAAGCTTTCCCCTCAAAAGCTGATGTGTGGCAGTAACTAAAAAAGTAGTTGTTGGTTTGTGGTTCATGTGTAGCCACAGATTGTGCGCAGCGTAGGTGTTATTAAGAGCAGATGACCCCAGGAAACACAGGCACCCAATCTTTCCCCCTTTGCCTCTGGCGAAGGGGTCAAAAGTGAAGCTGTTCACAAAGCCCCCCTGCCCTGCCCCAGCCCCCTATCACTTAAATCGAGCTTCCCCCCTCTGACAGTTACTGGCCACGGCGGTGAGGAGGCTGGGTGGTACTGGATAGGGGAATGTGTATGGCTCTGATCCCTGACCCCCTGCTCTGCCCCTGAGAGGCTGGTCACAAATAGCCCCTCACACCCATGAGGATTGTTTTTATGTTTATTTTTTCACCGCATTACAAAACCCTGTTCTTCAATGGTCGGCTGAACTATGCTAGGATGCAAAAAGTCAGGGGTGTAGTGTTAAAGTGTTTGGACGGCAACATACTTTTTTACACATATTCTTATTATTTTGGATGTGAAATGACACAATTGTTAGTTTCAGTTCGAGGGGATTTTCAGCCATCAGATGCATAAAAGTATTTGGACATATTGTCACTATATTCAGTTAAGTTGCCAACTTTAGTATGTAGCCAAATATTCCACAATCTTAAATATCACTAGAAAATCCCTATCACCACACTCTATCACCAGATCTTATACCTTTTAATACATGTGTCTACCTCATCTCATTTACCCAAACCATGTACTACAGAGTGTCTCAGAGTAATTTAGAGTAAGCGGGGTCACAGAATACCTGGATGTGAATCATCAGATATGCACTGAAATGCAAATCTGAGGAAAGTTTATTTTCCATGTGTCTTAATGGCCACAATCATCTTGTTTGAAAAACCCAATCCTATTTAGAAGCATATGAAAAATGCGTAGTTCAACAGCACAGCTAAATCTCATTGACAGGGGGCATCACCATGGCGCTGCTGGAGAACCTGAAGCCCGGCCAGGTTTACTTGGTGAAAGTTTCTGCATCCAACGAGATGGGCGACGGACCGTTTTCTCATACGGTGGAGCTGGCGGTGCGAGCTGATGGTTTATCCTCGGGTCACGTTCCCAGACTCTCCCACGGCTCCCTACACACCACAGGTCAGTGACGACCAAGTCTCCAGGGCCGGGCGTCCGCTCACAGCCATCACATGGGGGAATTTTTACTTTTTAAAGTGTTTTACTTACAGTATAGTTATTCAACATTATCCTCATGACAGCATTGTTTGACATCTTGTGATTGGAGTCAGAATACACACTGCTATACACACTTGAGACTGTAATATGATAATATTTTGGGTTTATCTGACAATATTGATACTTTGCAGTTTTCTCTGATGGCTTCTACCACCTGGACCAAAAGTCAATGACAGGGATCATCGTGGGAGTCTGCATCGCACTGATCTGCATCATCATCTGCGCTTTCATCATTGTCTGTAGAGGCAAAAACAGGTAATTATCTGTCCACACAGTGATAGTAGTGCTCACCGTTCTTCATAGGGGTGACAAGGCAAAATGTAACCTTTTTTCTTGAGTATCCTCTGTCTTCAATGTTGTCATGCTTGTTTCCCTCCAGGAAATTTTCAGCTGTTAAAATGCACAGACAAGGAGCGAACGCCACCGCTGCAGGTCATCTGGGCTCTGAGGGACAGGCTGAGAACGCTGATGTGATGGTGCCCATGATGAGTAGAGACCATTATATTGACGCCAAGGTACTAACCCTTAACACTTACTACAGTATGTAAGCACATCAGAACCACGTAGAAAGACAGAAGACAAGCAAAGCCGTTGAAAATTGTACCAATATCAATCTTACAGAGAAACGTATATTTGTCACCATACGTTATGAAGTATAATGTGGTCAGTTTTATTTAAGGCTCATACTTTTTCATACTTTTTCATTTGTAGGGAGGAACAAATCTAATGATCAATTGTCTTGGACCTGTTCACCCCAACACCGAGAAGAGAAAGAAGTGGTTTTCCTTCAGCAATGAGGAGAAGAGGAAGGCTCAAATGATGCAGGTAAGATTGAGAATGATGAGTCCTTCAGCCTCCTGAATTGTCATCAGTGGTTTACAGTTTGGTCGGTTTGAAATTATCCCACAATGCATTGTTTACCCAGTGTTTCCAAACTGGCATGCGCTGACAAATGCGGATGTTGACATTAAGATCTTTGTTCTGCGGGAACAGTTAGGTTGCAGCTGTCCATATTAACTGGTCAATATACTGCTAAAAAGTTCATATTAACTGAACGAACACTTTATCTGTGGTGCAGAGCATGAGACACGGAGCGGCCTCCTACCCGCCGGGCAGCACAGTGTTGTGTTATGAGGAGGAGCTGTCCACGTCTCCGGACCAGCCCGGCACCCTGCAGGTCCTGCTCCGGCCCCCCGGCGACACGGAGGGCTCCTCCACCAGCGAGGGCAGCCACGAAACGGGCGACTCGGGCCGCTACTCTCACGACGAGACGGAGATGACCAACCTGTCCTCCGGTCCCAGCAGCCGGCCCCCGTCTCTGAGAGCGGAGGACAGCGAGGGCTCGGACTGCAGCGGCTCAGCTGAAGGGAGCGAACAGGAGAGCGAGCTGAAGGAGCAAAGTCCGCCTGAGCTGAAGTCGCTGGAGGCCGCTGAGAACGGATGCCATCGCCACGAAGCCCAGAGCGGTTCCCAGTCTGCACTTTCTCTCTAAGTGTGTGTGTGTGTGTATGTGTGTGTGTGTGTGTGTGTGTGTGTGTGTGTGTGTGTGTGTGTGTGTGTGTGTGTATGTGTGTGTGTGTAATAAGGCGGTGGTATACTTACACCGAAGTTGAACTTGCCCGAAATAGAAATACAGTCGAGCACGTCACCTCATAGAAATCTGTGTTTACTCACTACAGCTTTGTATTGTTTATTTACAGTGAAGGTACATGAAGATTAAGAGGTAACCGTAACCTAGGGAACCTGGAAGTAGTGGTGACAAAAACTCAGACAACAACAACAACAACAATAACAATGGCTGATCAGTGATAAAGGTGCAGATTTCCTCTAACAAACTCAGTAATCCTAATTTAGTCCACATTAGGGCCACGGACCCCCATTTGATGCGATTTTGTCCCTCGGACCCAAATCTGAGAATATTTTTTATTGTTGGATATGATTTTGTCCAGAACTCCATGACTCTCTGTATTGTAGGGAGAGAGATAACAGTGAAACTATGATCAAAATAGTCAGTCTCCTACATTCTATAATTGTTCTTGTAGATGAAATAATGAAGTTTAACGATTCATCAATTTGCTGGGGACCCCCTGGGATCCCCTCAAGGACCCCTGGTGGTCCCCGGACCCCACGTTGAGAACCACTGTTTTAGGCCAATTGGCGACGGTCACGCAGTGCGAAGAATTTGACGAGTTCAGCCAGTAAACCTGTGCACATAAGCTTCGTTTTTTTCCGCAAAAGTGTCCTTTTGTCCATACGAACCTGCCGATATTCGTTTCCGCAGCAAGTATACCGTGGCCTTGAGTGTCGGTGTGAGAGTCGGTGTGAGAGTCGGTGTGAGAGCGAGGGAGAAAGAAGAGAGAGAGAGACCGTCTTCACCTTTATCCTCTATTGTTCTAACAGACAATGAACAGGACGCCAGCAGAGGCAGGCAGGGGTTCACAGGATTTCTTTCTTCTTTCAATGAATGTCTTTTTCTTTTTATTTGTGTGTATGTTTTTGAAAAAAAAAAAAATCTCACCCACCATGAATGTTTAAAAAGATTGTCAAAAATGTGAAAAGTGACTGTTACATTTCTGACATTATTTAAGAGAGTTTATCACTGGAGCAAAAGGGAAGTGTGAGTTCTTTTGCTGATTATCTACCTCGGTTTGCCTCTGGGTAAACTTCCACTGTATATTTAATAACTACTTATACCTACGTTATGTGATGGGTTGTTTCAGTTACATAACATTTGATACTTCCTGATGGCTTTTTCTGATTGCCATCCCATTTTTTTTGTCTTTCCTCCATTGTTCTGAATATTTGGGTTGTAAGGGCGCTGCAGCTTTCACTTAAAGCTATGTAATTCTTTTTTCTTCCCACCTGTTGTGTGGATCGAGGGATACAAGATGCACATAACAGTTATGTTCCTCCTCAGATGTTGCTGAGGTAATATTGAGCCAGTATTATTAAGGATTGTACTTTTCATTTTATCCATTATAGAGTAATGGTATTGGAAAATGATGAATGTCTGCTTTTTTTTTGTATGTCAATGTGCAGCTGCCCTTGCAATTCCTGTTTTATACTACCTCGTTTAACAAATTATTTTATTGTGTTATTATTTTCCTAAACTCAGGGAACAAAGTTTAGTACATTGAAAAGTCATGTAATGTTACATGGTAAACTGACAGGGTATCTTCTCAGTGCTAAACTGTTCTAATGCGTAATTGCCTGATAGATATGCTATGAATGTATCTCTGAAATTGTGTGCCAGTGCTTCAGATGTTTGTGCTGCCCTCCTCTTAGATGAAAAAAACTTCTTTAGTTTCATTTCAGTTCAAACGATGTCTGTTGTGCAACAGGCTCTATTTTGTTTGTTGACTTCTTCCTTTGTATCCATGCAAGAATACATCCCGAAAGTGCTTGAATTGGCATGGTGGTACAGAAAACCTTAAGCTTTGTGATTGGTCTTAATGTGGAAAGCTTCCCCCAGATGCTAATACCAAAGTCTAATCTTTCTGAGGGAGAAGCTCCACATGGGGATGCAACACTTATGAAGTATGATTGTTGAAAAGCAATGGAAGTGTTTAATCAGAGACGAAAGTGAAGAATTGAATGAACACCATAAGACATTTTACCTCGGAAAAATCTATATTTTTGTTAGAAGATATGTGCTACTGAGTACACATTGTAGTTACTTTTGTTCCAAGTAGTTTATGCTTTACTGTAGAGTAGATAAAGATTAGCACTTGTCTGTCAAGTAGTTTTGTATTATCAGCCAATGTGCAGCGGTGACTGATGCTATTATCCAAAGAGTTGTTTGCTCCCTGATTTCTTTTAACTTCTCAACTGACCTCTGGCAAAAGGTGAATGAGGAATGTGAGATAATCTTATGCATTAGACCAAAGATGAAACACGGCCTTGCAGATAAGTTGAGATGCTGCTCCTGAAACAAAGCCTTGCACGTTAGTGGCCTTGTCCCGTGACCAAACGAGTTGTGATGCGGGTTGACTCAGAGAAAAGTGCCCACAGGATTCCCAGGCACTTAATGATGGATAAAGAAGTGACAATTATAATCAGTTTCATGCACGCTAACCAAATTATCCTGTTGTAGATGTCCTCGAAAAATGTGACTGTTGCAAATAGATCTGTACATTGTAGGTGAAAATTATATGGAGTTATATACAGTAAATTATATTGATTTCAATCTGTTGCAACAGTGCAGTCGTGTGTAAATGTGCATCCCTTGATTTTTTTTACTCATCTTGTTAATGAGTAAAAAATAATTAACAAAATAATTTAAAACTTAAGTATTTGGGATTTTTCCTTAGTTGTGACAAAGTATTGTAACAACACGGAAAAGCAAATTCTAGAAATGTATGTTAAGGTATAAAATTAAATGAAACACTCGCAAACATTTGTTCATTTTATTTGTTAATTTAAGTTCATGTTCAGATTGTAGTTATAGGTTTTGAACATGTTCCATTTAAAATAGTTCTGAAATAAAATAAAATAGCTTCTCAAGGAGTGCAAAAAGTCAGTGGATGCATAAACATTTGCACATTGCTGTATTTTCAATCAGAGGATTCTCGAGAGGATTCAATCAGGGGAACTATTGAGGCGGCTGTTGGCATGAAAAGCGACACAATCAGTTTAACTTTATTTTGAAAAGCAAACAATGTAAACCAAAGATTTTTGAGGTCACCGTTGCATATTGGCAAGAGATCCGTTAAAATGCATCCTATCTTTGTGTGATATTTTGTCATTTTCAGTGTTCTCATACCTACACTATTTGTCATTTGATAACTATGTAATGTGTTTCTACTAGACGACAAACCAAGATGGAAATGGTACACTGTGCTTGTGATTGATCATCATTTATTTCCCATAAATTCAATTAGATTTCTTTTTTTTCTTTTTTTTCATTTTATTAACCTTGAGAAATTGGGTTATTGTTACCACAGTGGAATCACATGCATCCTGCTTTTACCATAGTACCAACTTTTCATTTTAACATGAATCCTAAAATATATTAATATTTGACATGAAAGCCCCATTTGTTGCAGATGTGCAGCTAAATATTTGAGGGGGGGGTCGACCATCCTGTATCAGTAGCGCCACAACCTGAAACCAGCGCTTTTCTTTGCGCTCATGCTGGCTTTATGTTAAAATCTTCAAAACCAAAACTCTGCATTCAAGTGATGTTTTGAAGCTGTTAATATGTGCAGCATGAGCAATGACAAGATACTGACCTCCCACTTCATAAAAACTGCAACTGTTCATGTTTTCATGTCATAATATTACTACAGGTGACCGCTGGACTTTACTAGTCCATTCAGGTACATAATCGCTACCTCAGGTTTTTATTTTAATTTTTTTTTATTACGATAGATGCAGATGCAATACACCTGGGTCCTCAATGTCCATGAGATTGAGGTCAAGATGTAAGAAGTTCAAACAACAAGGGATATGAGATGTTGTCCTGTGTCTGTTTCATCTCATGAATGGTGTTATGTTGGAATTATGTTCCTTTCTGTGAATTTAAAGGGATAAGATGTAGAGCTTGGTTTGTGTATGAGCTGACTTGCTCTGTTGTCCCTTCTGCAGTAACATTGTGTTCTGTTAAGGCTCAGATGGCTTCAGCTGCAAAGGTGGGGCGCTGTGGGTCATTTACAGTTAAACTCAGGGGAACCCACTGCTGCTCCACCTTTTGAAGTGAAAGCAGGTGTCAAGTCTTGAAAATTGAATGTACCTTTTGTAATTATAATGGTTTTCTGATATTTTGTGTTAATGTTTTGGTATATTTTGTCAGTTTGTCTTTGTCCCTCATCAAAATTACTTGCAAGAATGTTTCTGCCAAAAATGATGTTTAGCTTGGAGATTTTATACAGTGGTTAATTATGAAAAAGGCTGATTCCCAGTTCAAATAAAAGTATAGAAATAGCAACTCGTCTACAGTTGTATTTTATTTTTTCATTTCTTTCATTCAGGTGTTAAACAGTCACTCAGTTCCTGTGCTGGTTCAAAAGACAGATGAGATCACTGAGGAAAACAATTGTGTACTTTTTCTTGACAGTTTGCTTTTGCTCATTGTTGTCAGAAGGGTCAACTGTCCCATTTGCCTGTTGGAGATCTTCGTGAGATCAGATGTTATTGTGTGTGATGTTGTGGACTAGGTAAAGGCCTGAGAGTAGGTGTCATGTCGGGGTAATATAGTGAGTAACTGGAGGACCGAGGTTCAAGCCTCTGTGTCAGCAAGCATCAACTAGCTGAAGTGTCTTTCAACAGGAAACAATCCCTACCAGCTCTATCTGTGCTGCACTAGCTGTACAGTTCTGTGTGGGTGTCATACGTTAATGTCTGTCTATAGCTGCTGGTTAGTCTAACTTAGCTAAGTTATGGACAAAAACAGTGATGGTTGTTGCATGCTATTTTGGTCAGGTTAAAATATATATTGATCTTCAACGTACTGAGATGATATTGAGGTGAAATGGAATGTTATTGAAGTGCAATTAGATGTTACTGAAAGTTAAATGAGTTGTTGACTGTAGTGAAATCGAATGAGATGTTATTGTACCTGATCTGCTCCTTCATCTACCTAACAGAAGTGGGTTGTAGTTGTAATACATTAATATACAGAGCCAGTCCAGCTGCACCAACCACTTCTCTGTGATCTGGAGATGGAGAACTGCAAATTGTTGACCAATATAAATCCTTGCAACTGATCAACTTTCTATAACATCCCTCAAGTCTACATATTGATGACTGTATACAAGGGCGGATATTTCATTTCACTGTTGGGGGGGACAATAAACAGAAAAATTTCTCAAGAGCAATTCCTGAAGGGGACACCAAAGGTGCCGCCAAAAGTACTGTTGTATTAAATGTATATAGAGGTCCATTATGAAACATTTCCATAAGCACTTCATTCCTTTCTTATGAAGATTTTATCAAATTGCCTTTGATATTACTGGGGTCTTTCTACTTGGCGTTTCGGTGCACTGAAAAATGATCGGATGTCTGTTTTTCTTTTCTCTGCCATTTTAACTGACTGGCTGACAAATAGGCACACACACACACACACACACCCCACACACACACACAGCATGCAGGTTATTTACAGTAGTAGGTGAGATGCAACACCCATTAACTGAACTAAAGCTAATATATGCCTAATTAGATTTAGTTTTCCCGAAAAAGCAGATCTCTAATGTTTTGCTGTTAATGTGTAAAAGTCCAGAACGCTATGAAGCCTGCCAGAAACTTTATTTCAATAAATTTAAAATTTAATTTATTTCCAAAATTATGAACAAAATAACATAGTGGCAGCCATTTTACATGCAGTAAGAAAAAAATAATATACTTAGAACCTAATTACGTAGGGTAAGTTAATCTTAAATATTATATTATAGAAATATTACTGTTACCATCTACAAAAGATAAAGTATTTTGTTATGAAAACCGGCATTTTAATTTAACCAAGTATCCTGTATCATAAATACATGTCTGGCATTTGTAACAAACCAAACCGCTTGAAAATCGGTCGAAAATTCAGTGAGTTATGATGATTTTAATTGTGGACAGACTTCCTGCCTCCATACACATACATGCATTAGGAGACGCGGCTCCGTACCAACACGCTGACGCACAAGATTCAACCGCGAGGTAACGGAACAAAATGTAGTCTGGTTACAATTGTGAATGTGTTTTATTCTATTGAGTGGTAGAAGTAAAGAAAAATGTCTGACACATCCTTTGTTTTAAGTTAACCTTTGCAAAGTAGCTTCTTACTGGAGGTCTGCCACCACTGACACACTTCCACAGATCCTCCACAGACACTCGTACCGAGGGCTAATGTGTGTGTGTGGGGGTTCGGGGAGGCAGGTAGGCAGTGGACCAAACCACTGTGAGGCGTATGAGGGGGGGACGCAATCTTTCGAAACTTAAAAACGCATTGTTTTGCGTCTATAATTAGCACAAGTGCTTTCAATGCATATTATTATATTATTTAAAATTATATAGTTATGTTTACAATGATATATTGAGGGGGACAACTCTCTGTTAGTCCCAGGAAGGGGGGGCCCGGACCCCCCTGTCCCCCCCGTAATTTCCGCCCCTGACTGTATAGCCCATTAGCTCAGAGTGTCCTTGTCAATTGTGTCTTAATAACAATGACACTTTAGATCACAAGCGTTGTCAGCAGGGAATGCCTTGATAACTTTTTAAGTAAAACTTGATCAACAAATCTCTATCCATTGTACTTTATCAAAAGCCTCATTCAACTAAATATGTCTCTATTCAACAAAATATCCAGCTAATTAAACTAAATCAGTGCAATCAAGTAAATTCAACTAATTCAGTGAATTCAATTTCAACTTGCTGAATAAACTAAATTGAGCACACTTTAAAAAGCGCACACACATTTTGATAAAGTATGGGCATTTGTGTAACAACTTAACCAGTCAGAGAGCATGAGGTCTGTCTCGTGCACACACCATATCATCTTGTGCCCCAGTGTCGTGGCGTTAAAGTATATGTTTTTCTCAACCGCAGCTGCTCCTGGGCTCCATAATAATAATAATGACACTGTGATGTGAGGGAGTAACACCAAAGTGAGATATTTTGTTTCTTTCCTATAGTTTGTGACACATTAGGTGTCATATAGATTGTCCTATAGAAACACATTGTCATGCTCCCTCCCCTCCGTGCCTTTTCAATAATTCCAATGAATTGAATCTATTTGCAAGTCACCCAACACACACACACACACACACACACACACACACACACACACACACACACACACACACACACACACACATACTGGATTACAAATTGAGTGGGGCACCCAGAATTCCTAGTAGCGCCCCTGTATGTTTCCCTGGCGCCCAATGAGGAAGGGAAGGGCAGGGCAATATGGCATAGCCTTGACAACACTGACCTCTGCTGATATAAATTAACAACACAGATCATATTATCGACCCTATAGCCTACTGACTGACTACCTACTGGACTGCTGAGATTAGGGCTACTGTCCTTCGGAATGAAGCAGGCATAGGCCTACATATAACTAAAGAAAAACATGCGTGCTTATTTTGTTTAAGTAGCCTATTGTTAGTGTTTTCCAGTGTTATACTTTCGCTTCAGAATTAAACGAGGATCAAATTGGTGTATTTAACAGAAGAATTTGATAGGTTTTTAATGACAAACAATAGTTATAGTGACTTTAAAGAGATGAAAGTGAAATTTTTACTACAGGCTACAGGTCATGTCTCGTGCCTTATTTTCTTCGGTCGCATGTCATCCACCGAGAGCGCCAGCCTGCCAGGCGGGAGAACCAATATAACTGGTAAAACGTTGCTCTTTGTTTATCAACCGGTTGTTTTCCTGGCAGAAATCTAGACGAAACACTGTGAAATCTTGGCGCCTACAGTTCACAACATAACAACGACGAGCACGTGCATTCTGTTAAGTATAACGTTTTCCCTGTATGTGTAGCGTTTGCCAAACACCGTTGTCATGTCCGTCAAGGCTGCAGCATTGCAGACATGTGACAAGTTAGAATTTTCTCGTCTTCATTAAACGTTGCGTTGTCACACTTCCTTGTTTATGTTTTGGTCGGGGACGCATTTTTTTTTGTTTCACAATTTGCTCCACCCTTGCTGAGCCTGTTTGGTCACGTGACTGACTATCAGCACCGTGGGAAACGTCGTTCCAATAGTTTGGGGGACGCGTGCGCACAGTCGTCGGCTATTCTACCATAAAACTACATTTCCCATTCATAGCCACAGTTTGTCGGCTTCGCAGTGTTGTTAATGGGTAACTTAGGCTGAGGGCATACTGCAATAATTTTGCAACAGCTTGTAATCAACTGCCTCATCGTTGGGCATCAAGCTTCGGGTAAGTTAACTTCGTTAGTTTCAAAAATTGACGGTTCATGCTGTCGAGCTGCCGCAAACGTTAACCAACGTCATGCTCTAACGTTAATTAGATATGCACGAACAATACACAGAAAGGTGACGTTACTAGTTAGTTAAGACCCATTAATACCGCTATTTATGGTAACTGCTAGGTAACAGACGTTACTAACGTTAGCTTGTAACGGCAGTTGCGCTGCCTAAAGTAAACATTATGGTGTTTTACAGTCATAGGCCGCACTGTGTGGCATCATCTGCCAGGTTTTGGGGTCTGCGGCTCGCTAGTGGGCGCTGTTTCTGTCTGTCTGCTTGTTTGTTTACACCCAATTAATTGACCCAGACAGGTAATCAGTCCCAAGTGTCTCTGATTTAGAAATAAAAAGGTAATAAGGGTGCGCGTTACCCTGTTGAAAAAAACAGCGTAGACCAGTTATTATTATTATTATAATTATTATTATTAGTGGTGGTTTTGGCTGGTCATGCTGGTCTTTTTGGACACTTCCAGGAATCGATGCTACTGGGCTAGTTAGCTGGTCAGGCTGGCCAACCGTTTAAACAGCCCTAACATAAAAGTTAATAAATGTAAGTAGAAAAATGGGATAGTGCATTGTGTTTGTAACAAAATTGGATCTTGCATTATGTCGGTGACAGTGCTAGCAAAAAACTCAGTGGCACCTACTGATTACTGTATTGGAGGAGTTGGCCAGTGAAACAAGACTAAGAAGAAAATCGGACAAGCAAGCTTGTCTTTATTGTGTCACACAACACACCACAACACTTGCATGCAGCGACCATACACACACACACACACACACACACACACACACACACACACACACACACACACACATGCTGACGGTGGTCGGTGAAATTCAGTCTCTGCATTTGACCCATCCAAGGCATGTCCTTCCTCCAGGGGGCAGCCAGGAGCAGACTAGACGTGCCTAGTGGTGGCTAAACCATTCTGGTCTGAAATGAAATATAATATATATACCAAAATTGACTACATTGTTGAGTGATGAGCAGAGCCAGAGGTCAAATTACCCAAGAAGGTCCAATTCAAAGGCTTATCTCCAAATCGATCGTGTGAAATTCTTGTTAACTGACAGCATTTACAGTTTTGATCTTTAGTGTTAATAAAAGGCCTATTCATTGCCAACATTATGATTCACATTGTTTCTTTGATTTGTTTGTTGTCTTTGGTGCCAGGTGATGTCACCTTCTACAGAGTACAACAGGTGGTGACATCACCTGGCACCAAAGACCAGCCAATAGCAGATGGCAATTTCAGTAGCATGCTTTGTACCTATAGATGTCAGGCTTTACACAGATTTGGGTTTGGTGTTTAGTTTAACATTTTGTTAATTTTGTTGAACTCATCAAACTTGTCCAACTCAGACCAACCGACCTCTTGGGTTGGTCGCCAGCTGTGGCTGCTGCCACTTGCTGGCCCAGCCAAAAATAGAAGCAGTAATAAAATGATTATAGTCAAACAGTCCAACAGATTTTATCACCACACTTGCTCTATCATCTTGCCTTTTTTGAAATTGCTACAATGTTAACATGTGGTCAGAACAAGCTGACAGACATATAGAAAATAAAGGACAAAGTAACAGTGACATCACTGGTCTGTTTGAAGCCTGGGAAGTGGGATTTCTTTCTATATTATGGATGTTTTTTGTAGCTATGCTTTTTATTTTAGCTTGTGTCCAAGTAGTGTGTATAGTTCACTGATTGCCCCACAGCTCTGAAAATCTTTTGTGCACAACTGGCCTTGATTTCTTAGGTCAAAGAGCAAACTTAAGCTTACAGTAATCAGAGGCCTGGAAGTGGGATTCCAGTGCACCGACATGTTGCAGTTTAGCAGCCAGAGTTTGAGCAGCAGAGTAAAAGGGTGGAGGCAGGGTGAAGCCCACAACTGCAGGACAAGCCAGCCCATATTGCCTTATATGTGACGCCTGGCAGTTTGCCACTGCCAAGACACTCCCCCTTCCATACACTGAAATTTGCGCAATTCCTACTCACACAATTATGCAAGGGGAGACATGTAGGTATAATATGTATGAACTTTTCGGCTTGTGTCATATCATTGACCTACTTTATGTTTAGGCATATTGCTCAACATCTGAACTCACTAGGCATTTCAGTCTTTAAAAAAAATATTCATCATCATAACACATTGTAGTCTACACAGTAACTAACCTTTTTTTTTTCCTGTAGATCCTTTTATTGCTGACAACTGACAGCAATGTCGGAGACCTCGAGTGATGCAGAGTCTTCTTGTGGCTGGACTATTATAAGTAATGAGGTATGAATCATGTTTCTTGATCTCTGATCCCACCCATCTTCATTTAATTATTATTTTATGTTTTTAAGGTGGTGGGGAGGGGGGTTGCTTGTGTCCATGTAGCATGTATAGTCCACTGATATTACATTGTGTACATGACACCCTTTCTCATGGTAAAACATCCTGAAAACTCAAAATATAGTTATGAGCACAGAAGCAACATGGAGTCTACTGTAGCACAACATGTTATCGATAAGGATGGAGTATGTCTGTCTTATGTCTGTATGTCTTAGACATAAATCTATCACCAATTATCTAAAAAGGTTGGGCTCATAAATTAGATTTTTCTAATACCTTCATTCTCGCCCAGTTGTAATTTATGTCTGCAATTGTGTTGTAGGGTTCAGATATTGAGACCCTGGGCCCGGAGGCGGCAGTGGAATATGGGACTGAGCTGCTGGAGAGTCCTGCTGTGGAGCCGCAGCTGCAGGACCCACCTGCCTCTCTGCCTGGAGGTAAGGATCATCAGATGCTCAGTCGTCCCCTTATTGGGCATATATACAGGGACATATACAGGGGGTAGACAAAATAACAGCAAATGACAAAACAGCAACATGAAAAATGACTACATATTAAGTTTAATGCCAGTTAGCAGTATGTGTCAGCTTTAAAAGAGGTCTGGCCATCTCCTCTCTGTTATGTGAGCAGGTATTGACATTACGTTCTTCCATTTCAGCTGGGTGTGCCGAAGAGAGGGGCGGTGACTCCCATGACGACACTCTGAAAGAACAAACCTTAGACGAGACACTGTCTGCTGCTGAGGTGAGAAGACCATGAAAATAATCTGCAGGGTTTTCACTACATTCTGCTGAAACCCCATGACGCCCTCTTGCCAGTCTCTGTACCAACCATCTTGAACGTATCCTCTCCAGGCTGGAGGTGGCACCGCGGGGAAAGAGCATGTGACACTGTGGTCCTCCAGTGACCACTCAGACATTGTGACTTTAGGGGACATGAAGGACGATGAGCATGCAGCAGTGGAGGAAGAGGCAGCAGCCAATGAGCAGTTCTACCTGGGCACCTCCTCCAGCAGCCAGTACGCCTTCTCCGCTGCCGAGACTGGTAGGACTGCAGCACTACACACTCTGTACTATATAACACAATAACGTCCCTATGTTCTCATTAGACAAGCGGATTTGATTTCCACTTACAGCCAAAATTCCAGTAGTAGCACAGGGACACAAAGCGACGGCAAAGAGAGAAACACTGCAACACAAAACATTTCTCCCCCTGCCTGTTTTTCCCTTCCCAAAGCAGGTTTGACGTTGAATCAGTGGACGCTTCCACAGAGTCTGTGGAAGTTAGGCTACCATCTGAAAAGCCAGCTGTCTGGAAGCCGCTCTCTCCCAGGTGGCCTAATTGATATTGGAGTGAATATGATAGTATGCTCATCTTGCTCAGCAATGTGCAGAGCTAACCCCGATAAATTGCTGCCAGGAACAAATGCTGTCTGATGGTGTCTAGTGACTAGTTGTGCTTCTTTTAAAGCATGTTGCAACTGCCAGTGGGGAAAGAAAATCGTGTGTGGTTTCACTCACTCTTTCTCTAAATGTGTGTGCATGTGTGGGTCTTTTTTTAGGTCTGTCTGACTAAGATTATAAGTGTTATTAATATCTAAATATTAATTTGAGAATTGATAAATGTTATTCCCATGGTCTAGGGCACAGATTTGTGAACATCAGAAGTTCTCAAAGCCAGAAACCAGAAAACTAAGATAACTTGTTTTGTGTGTTTGATACTTTTGTGCATGTGCAAATTTTTAGGTGTGAATTTGGTGAAACCATGCAGTTTTTCTTTTTGGAGAATTGAGATAATACCATCAACAAACCATACAGTAATCAGAGGGAGAGTAGAATTTGGGAGCACCGTTGTTTTTCCATTTTGGTTTGGTTTAATTTGAATCTGTTTTGTATTGGCTGCCTTCTGCTTAATGTATTCGAAAGCATTTGAGAAACACAGTAGTGAATAAAGACTTGTTAGGAATATTTATTTGTCCATTCTGATCATAAATCGTGTTACTGAATCAATTTATTGTTGTGGTCATATTTCAAGTGGTATTTGTTTTGTGCACGATTGAATTACTTATGCATGGTTTCCAAGCATGTTAAGTTTGTTTGGACTTCTTCATTAATTCATTTTCAACATGTAACCACTGCAAATTAAATTATGTGTTCTGCTGTAGTTTTCCCAGTGCAGCAGCCTGCAGTGTCACACTCCAGCAGCAGTGAGGATGAGGCAGTGGAGAGCGCCACGCCTGTTGTACGGAGACGGAGGTTGAGGAAGAATACCACCAGCGTCGCAACGGAGCCTGAGGAAGAGGCACTGGAGTCTGGCCCAAGTGAGGAGGAGGAGGAGGTCGGAGAGGAGGTGCAGCAGGAGGAGCAGGCTGAAGTACAGCCCACTGCCCCCCCACTGCAAGGCCACATCGGTGGCATCCTCAACAAATGTATCCTGCTGGCCCTCGTCATAGCCATCAGCATGGGTTTTGGTCACTTCTATGGTAAGAGACTTGCCGTATAGAATTGGAAGAATCCACCGATGTTATTGCTGATGCAGAAAATGCGCTTATAATAGAAAGTAAGTAGAATGGAATGCACTGTATCCTAATTTGCAAAATTGCTGAAGATGAAATACAGAAATAACTAATTGCTCAAACTTGATCAAGTTGAATGGGAAGCATCTGTGAATAGCTATCTTCAAGTCATCCCCATAGATTTTCAATGGGATTCAAGTCTGGGTTTTGGCCGGGCGACTCAAGACTTTAACATTCTTGTTCTGAAGCCATTCTCTTATTTATTTTACAGGCACAGTCCAGATTCAAGAGAGGCAGAAAACCGTGGAGAAAATCAGAGAGAATGAGCTTGGTGATGTCAGGGATTTGCTTCAACAGCGTTTGAAAGAACATATTTTCACAAGCCAGGTCAGTGACATGAAGTTTAACTGATAAGCCAACAACTCATAAATCATAATAAACTCATTCGCAGCTGAATGTAACAATACTCAGTCAGTCCATTTTGCACCATGCTTGTGACTTGTCTGTCTTGCATAAAATGCATCTTATTTATATCTATATTTCATTTATATTATATAATCAAGCTAAACTATTATGAAAATGAACTAAATTAAGCATATAATTGAAAATAGTGTGCTCCAGTATTTCCTTTGGGTTAGTCTACATGAAGTGGCCCAGAGGCTCTTATTTACATGACGGTCCTATTTTGGAAAGCACCTGTTCTCCCTGTTTGGAAATGCTGAAGCTCGTGAAATCCCCTTTATTATATGAACACTGAAGTTTAAGACTCCGCTTTAAGCGAGTGGAGCTTCTCACCAGAGTGCTTGTGCTCACATTGGTGATGGTGTTTCCACACATTTAGAGAGTGATTGAGAGAGCAGACCGAGATGAGCGCGACATAATGGAGTCACTCCCAGGAATAATGGAGAAGGTTACAAACGAGAACCAGGAGCTCAGATTCAAGCAGGCGCAGATTCAGGTAACCTGCAAGTCCATGTTGCACTTTGAAGACATAAAGCAAATACAGAATAAATATAAATGTTATAACAAATTATGTTTTGGGAGGATACTATGAGTTTCAAATCATTGCTGCAACAAAATACAATTTGCTGCTGCATTTTGTTTTATTGTTCACCTCCTTAGAGGCAGAATGATTGTTTTCATTCAGTGAACATTTTGACCCAAAAATGAATCACCAGTTTAACCACGACTTTTATGAGCCATAATTCGTTCCTGTCCCCAACCTTTTCCCAATAAGGCCCAGAGGGAAGACCTGGAAATGCAGCTGAAACAGATGACTGAGGAGAGGACTAACATGGCATCTTGGCAGCAGAAGTTGACAGCTGAGAACCAGCTGTTGAAGAACTCCCTGGATCGTGAAGAAAAGTCCCTGTCCACCTTGCAGGAGGAACTGAGAAACCTGCGCTCCAAGATCAGAGACCTCGAGGACAGAGGAGCTGGCGCCGACTCCTTACTGTCGGAAAACCAGAGGCTGAAAGACCAGCTGGAGGAGGAGAAGCAGCTGATCCGGAGCTTCCGAGGCCAGAGGGAAAGCTTGATGGCCGAAATCCAGACACTGAGGAAGGAGCTTCACAAGGAGAGGATGGATACAGACCAGCTGAGGAAAGAGTTGATTCAGCTGAGCAGTCACAGCACTGCGGCCGGAGAGGAAGCCAACGCAGAGACAGAAGAGCTACAGTCCCGTCTGATGGAGCTGGAAAAGAAACTCAGCTTTGAGCAGCAACGCTCTGACCTGTGGGAGAGGCTGTACGTGGAAACCAAAGAAGAGAGGGCCAAAGGAGACACTCAGTCCAAAGTTAAAAAAACAAAAGATGGCATGGCAGGGAAGGTGAAAGAGACATTTGATGCTGTCAAGAACTCTACCAAGGAGTTTGTTCACCACCACAAGGAGCAGATCAAGAAAGCCAAGGAGGCTGTGAAGGAGAACCTGAGGAAATTCTCTGATTCTGTCAAATCAACCTTCCGCCACTTCAAGGACTCAGCCTCGACTTTCATTAACAAGGCCAGAGGGTCTTACAGCAGGAGATCTGGCGAAAAGGATGCAAAGGAGTCATGGCAGCACAGGTCCCACAAGCCGCACCACAGACACCCACACAAACCCACAGACGACTCTTTCCAGAGCAACCACAACACTCGAAAATCAGGGAGTAAAGTTCAGGAAGATCAGGACGCCCACAAAACCGCTCCCAAGGGTTGTTCTGGGGTTTTCGACTGTGCCTACCAAGAATCCATGAGCCTCTTCAACATAGCCATGGAGCCGATAAGAGCGGACGAGTTCCACCAGCTCCTTCAAAGCTACCTCCAGCAAGAGGTCGACCACTTCCGCCACTGGAAAGAGCTGGAGAAATTCATCAACAACTTCTTCCGTAACGGCGTGTTTATCCACGACCAGATGCTGTTCACAGACTTTGTCAGTGGCGTGGAAGACTACCTGGAGGACATGCATGAGTATCACGGCCTTGATGATGACGTGTTCGAAGACCTCGACGAGTACGTGTACAGGCACTTCTTTGGAGATACTTACTCAAAAAACTACGGTCCAAGGTAAGCCTCCTCCCTTCTTCCATAATAATGCTCCAAGTTCTGCATATTTT
This sequence comes from Centroberyx gerrardi, assembly GCF_048128805.1. Lineage (NCBI taxonomy): Eukaryota > Metazoa > Chordata > Actinopteri > Beryciformes > Berycidae > Centroberyx > Centroberyx gerrardi. The sequence goes on from NC_135997.1 coordinate 17,216,063, forward strand.
ATATGAGTGCAAAACACATCACTCTGATACTTGGCCATTTACTTTTTATCTGCAATCCCACAGCAGGCCTTTTGACAGACCAGACGCTAAAGAGGAGCCCCGGGTGAAGCAGCAGCAGCGTAAGCAGCAGAAGGCTCGCCCCCGACCACAGAGAGAGAAGAAGTGGAGCAGATCAGGAAGGAACGCAGACAGACACATGGCTGACGTCAAAATAGAGCTGGGCCCTATGCCGTTTGATCCAAAATATTGAAAAATATCTACATAGGCTTAACCTGATCATAGTTGCAAATTCTATTTTTGGTTTTATTTAGATTGAAAGTCCTTTTTTTTGTAATTTTGCACAAAGTTAACTTTTTAATGCTACTGAATGTCCTCAAGCTTTTTGTGTTTAGTGAAGTAATCCTAACTAGGTTAGAGTGTAAAATGTGGCATATTTTTTATGTCGTGCAAATAATGCTACTTGCATTTAAATTATTGTGGTAAGAATGGAACTAGAGCATTATGCGGGAATACAGGGCAGGTGGCAGCCAACTTCAGTGTGATCTTCAGGACTATCAGGACAGCAGTTAGATCAGTTTGGGATTTTTTTTTTTTGAAAGATTTTACAAGCTGTGTAATATTTACAAACTTATCTATGAGTGCATTTAAGAAATGTGGACATGAATCAGTCTTAGTTATGTTATTTTTGTGGCCAAATCACTATGGACCTGCTGAAGATTTCATGTTGAAACACCATGGATCTTACCCTCAACCACATGACTGTCATTAAACATGACAACTGTCATTAAAAATGACTTGGGGAAAAATGTTAATTGGAAACATAACTGTTGTGGACTGTTAAACCTAGACAAAAATGCAATGTAATGATGTAAGTCATATTTTGGATGTTTCTGTTTTCAGCCCCATAATTGTTTTATTTGCTGCTACAAGGACAGCTTTGTTTGACATGGTTGCAGTTTGCTTTCAAAGTTAAATGCTGTTTTCTAACATTCCACATATAACTCGTTTTTACTGGAGCTGGCAATTTAATTTGACATTTAGATGTGTTGGAAAAAAAATGTTTCCCAATAAAAAGTAAGTTCACCATGACTAAATTTGATCCTGAATAATAATCTTTCACAAGTTTGTCTGACCAGTGACATTTTAAAAATCATAACATTTCAGCTGAAAAGATTTATTTCAGAAGCAAATATCATGAAACATTCTCAATAAGGAAAATAAATTGTCATTGTTCCAGAGTCTGTCAGTGCCTTTCATAAATAAAGATGCTTCCTCCAACTCTTCCCTCAGGGAAATGAGTATGAAATATCTCTGCTGTCCTCACAAATTTATTCCCTTCCAAAAACGCAGAGATTTCCTGGAATGGTAAAAAAAACCAAATGGTAAAATAAGCACAATTATAAGACATTTCCACAAATTATATAACTGTGCAGAATTACCACCTATAAAACATCTTACCTTTTCCAAAACATCAAACAAAACCAGGTGAGTCGGCAGAGAGGACTTGTATGGAAATGAAATCCTCAGCCAATTTAGAGGTTCGTCAAAGAATCTCGCAGCTTCTTCGACATAACCCTCTTCTCCGAGATCTGGAGGACACTCGAGGAACCTCATCCTTATTGGGCAGTGGATGTGGCTGCAAGGAGAACGGACCGTCAGGTGCTGCATTTGACTGGCAGGTGTATCCTGATCAAATTATGAGTTGACGGCATTCAAGTGGGTTCTTTAGGTTGGAAAAGTCGGGTCAAGTAAGATCCAAGGTAGCAAATTCAACTATATGAGTGTGGCATAAGATAATAATCATTACCATTAAGCAATTTATTTTCCAAATCTGTATTTTGAAAATGCAAAGTAAATATATTTTCAATACATTTTTGCCACAAGTATTTTGTAGTTTTTTTGATACAATTTTGTGAAGGAATATTTAAACAACAGGAATTATTTTGTTATTACTCTAGATTTGTGCATTTAATTGAGCTCAGTTCGAAGCAGGTACGGCTGCATATGAAGGACGCAGGAGAATTTGAAGTGGACAGCAGTGGCACTGAATTATAAGCATGAGAAATATCAGAAACACTTCAATTTTAAATAACACAACTCTCCCATGGAATTAAAAAATACCGAACCCCCATTCAAGTTCCATTGTGCAGCTCCTAACTTGCAAACTGTCCCACTGGTCTGGAGCAGCGTACCTGTAGAAGGGAGTGGAGTGACAGGGCATGAGGAAGAGGACGTCTGGCTGGGGACGGGCCGGGACGCTGCTGATGTCACACACTGTCTGCAGACGGCTCATGACATCCAGAGTGCCTCGCTGGTGTATCAGGCCGGTATACAGAGCTGGAAACAAGTTGGTCACCAGCAAGCCGTAGGCAGCAGCTCGCCTCCACGTTTTCAAATTTGCCAAAGATATACCTGTAGTAGCCATTGAGCACAAAAAAAACAAACATACGATCAATATAAATGTCTTGTCTGGCTGTTCATGACCATGAAAAACTAGACTTTTAATTTGAAATCAGGCACTTACCACAAAACACCATGCAAAACGGCAGAACAGGATAGATGAATCTGAACTCCTTGTGAGGAAGCAAACTGGATAAAAGAATTCAATATGTCAGTTTGTCTTTATAAAGTGTCTACACTACATGTAACCAGGGGTAAAAACACAAATACTTTACCTGTAAACCATTATTGTCCAGACTAGCGCTACCAGCAGTATTCTGTATCTTTTTGAAGCTACGGTGCATCCATGAAGGAAGAAGGGAAGATGAGGACCGATCACAACTGCAAACCCCTGAGTGAAGTACCAGTGCCAGGGATGGGAGCCGTAGAACTCAGCCACACCATGCAGGACGTTAAACTTCAGGAAGTTGAACTGCACCAGAGTCCACTGTCAAACAGAGGACTACTGTTAGATATGCACTTGACTTCAGAAGAGGCAATTCAATTATTGCAATTCACAAATTACTCAGACTCAATTCATAGTATTCTGTTACATCGACACACAGCCCTCTTGGTAGGAAAATAACAGCTGATTGTAATAAATTAAAAGGTGATTATAATCAAATGACAGCCAATGAGCTGTGTATATGGTAAAACGCCATATTGGTAGGAAAAGCATGTAACATCATGGGAATACTATAAATAGTTCTTACCTTGTCATAGAACAGGCAGTCAATTAATGTTGAGATCCCAACAGTCAAAGCCCTGCAAATGAGACAGAGGATTATGGAATACAGATAAAAGGAGAAACTGCAGAAGAAGCAGAGTGAAAGTACGAACCCGATGGGAACGCAGCGGCGAGTAATGAGTCTGAGCTTGTTGTCTTCCTGCCAGAAATGGTAGATCAGCAGAGGAAGCCAAACGATCAGGGCTGTCGGGCGAACGATGACTGCCAAGGCGACCAGGCTCAAATATTTTTTACTGCAAAAAAAAAAAAAAACATCAACAATGGTTTTGTATACAATCTATTTTGGAGATGAATGTGATTCAAAATGAGAAAGGTTAAACGTTCAGTGGGCTCCGACCTGCTGTGTGTTTTGGAGCCTGGCAGGGGAAAGTAAAACAGAGCCAGAGTAGTGAGCGTCGTCTCCATGGTGTTGGTCATGGTCCGGGTGCAGCAGAACCACGAGAACCAGGAGCAGAGGTGGCAGAAGAACTGGAGACGCAAACAAGATGAAACAGAGGGTTAAGACTCCATGAAACAACACAAAACACTTCAGTCCTTACACTCAAGCCATAAAATATAAAGCAAAAGGGGGCTTAACAAAAAAGGTAAATATTTAGAATTAACTTCTGCATGGATGAAAGTATGATACACCAATATGTTTTCTTTGTTGCTCATTATGTTTTGCATGCTTTACACCTTCCTTTTGTTTATTTTCTATTTACGGAATACATTCTCTTCATTTTCCTCTTCATTGATGCTTTATATTTAAGTTTTGAGTGCAAGGACTTTAGCTTTTTGATAAAAAACAAAGTAAGACGATGCCTGTGTATCTTGCAAATGCAGAAGCCCTGAATGGAATCAAAACAGACAAAAAGGGCAGTTTGGTGAATGAGATGAATTGGAACATAAACAGGCTAAATCTTTACCGTCCACTTTGCAACATCTTGATTTTCCAGTGTTTGGATGAGCAGGTAAAACTTCACATCTGCAAACGCAGCCAGCAGAGCTTGAATTATTCGTGGAAGCCAAATCTGCAGAACCGGTCAGACCAGGTTTAGTGAAACAACGTGACCACAAGAAATTAATCTGGTCATAAATATGCTGATAAAAAAAATTGTCTTAAGTAGTGAAAGATATGGACTTACCAAGAGATAAACTGAGTCATAGTTTATAAAGTGTAATATCTTGTATATGAATGCAAAGAGGAGCGGGTAGGAGAATCCTCTTATTCCTTCCTTCCATTCCCAGGTCAGATACCCATAAGTGAAACTGTCAAGGTTGTAACAGCATAATAGTAACAATTATTTAAACATATAATAATAATATTAATGACCAATAGTGCGGAAACGATTAGTCGATTAATCAATTAGTCAGTCAACAGAAAATGTATCAATTTTGATAATAAATGAATCGTTTTAGTAATTTATCAAATTGCTATGATTTGCTTGCTTTTCTCCATTTGATACCATTACAAAATGAATACTTTGGATTAATGGCTACTGGTCAGACTAAGTAAGCAGTTTTAAGACATCACTTTGGGCTCTGGCATTTGTTTTACATTTTATAGGCTAAATGATTAATTGATTCATTTGATTAAGTTGCATCCCTAATAACCAGTAATAGCAGCACAGTCACAGAGATTATAATCACATTACTTTTCCCCAAAGGATATTTGAAAACCATATGATGGGAAACCTCCAGGGACTGCCAGTACTCATCAGGGACGAAGCTGGTCTGGACCAGGAAGCAGTTCACAAGGCGGAAAGCCACACAAAACAGAGCAACGTTGGCTCCCAAGACACCTGAGGAGTCAATAACATCATTTCAGTTTAGTTTTAAAAAGGTTTTAAGTTATCATCAGTTACCAGATAAACACACACTGGTTTATGGAGACAATACTTGTTACCATTATCTTAATCGTTAGCATTACTTGCAGAAAATAAAATGTAACAAATAAGGGGCCCACCATTATTTAGAGGACTTGCATCTTCCTTGTTGTATAGTTGGGATTTTCGTTTCCTCAATTTCACATCTTCAACTTTATTCCCAAAGTTTAAGCGCGCGCGAATCGTTTCCATCACGAAGTGTTTTCCTACGGCCACAGTCTTCTGTCTGCGCAGTCTTCCTGCAGCATACTGCAACCTGTCGCTGCTGTAGCCGGCGAGATGTAAATCAGGTTTGTTCAGTCAGATTTGTCATTGAAGCTCCCAAGTAAACAGTTGGGCTGACAGTTCTCATGTCAAGGAAATCAGACGAAGTGAATTAAACTGAAGAAACGGGTGTGTAAGCACTAGCTGTTAGCCGGTTGTTCAAACGAGCTCACGCGACGGGCTGAGGAGGAACAACGAGGTGTCTCTTCGTTTATTAACGTGTTGTTGTTATCATGTCCCCCTAAGGCAATACTATCCACAGTAAACGGCGTGAACCACCGAGCTTGTCCAGTCCGCTTCCGGGTTCACGTACACTTCCGGTAGAATGTTGATCCTGATTTCACAATAAAAGTCCTGAAGCTTGAACGAAGCGATGATCATAAAAACGGACGTATTTACTAAATAAAACACATTATTTAAATTAATTTGTTATTATCACTAAAAGCTTTTGGTTGAATATCTAGCGTGATTGAACATGCTAATATAAACAAAATGTGCGTGGGGGTGAAATTGAATATTGAAATATGTCAAAGAATAAATAACATATTTATCTTAGCTGAGATAATTGTGACGATACTTTGTAATAGGCTGAGGAGGAACGGCCAGGGAAAGTTGTGGTTTGTTCAGATTCAGCTGCAGTCAGTTTGACCTTCCATTATTAAATCATCGAAATTTTGATGATAATGCTAAGATGACACAGAATGGGAACTGCTCTATTCAGCTTTGTTGGATACCTGCCACATAGTGTATGACAAAGAGAAAGCAGACACCAAAGAGACCCCTTCAATTTTAAATGATAACGACATACTGGAAGTACCATTTGGAAGGGTTGAGGTGAAACTGTTGATAAGAACTGCCGTCATGAACTCCTGGCAAAAGAAATGGGATACAGATAATACAGAAAGGAAATAGCCTACTATAGAAATCTATAAAGGTGAAACCCTATAAAGGGAAAAGCAAGAGAGAAGAAGTCATCTCTTTTTCTAATGTCAACATGTAATTCAGATAAATGTGATAATTGTGATGTTCCAGAAGATATAGTGGATATACTTTGGAAATGTACATTGGAAGGGAATGAAATTTGAAAGAGTTTATAGCAATGGGAAAGTGTGGGGTGCAGCAGGGCTCTTTTTGATTTTCTATGGGATACAGGAATAAGAAATAGTGAATAGTTCAATTAAGTCATGACACTACACACACCAGTACAGTAGGTGGCGCCATGCACCTTTTACGTTGCGGTCTGCCAGTAATTTACCGAAGAAGAAGAGTGCTTATCGTGATGTCCTGGTACAACAATAAGCGCTTTAGCAGTAACAACGTTTCAAGCACTGTGTTCTTCTGTCTTAACGTGTTTGGTGTCCTCAACCACTTCGGATAAAAAGATTACTTCGGTGAGTTGGCTCGTAGCACATTGCTGCTGTAGGGAATGTCAATGTCCACTAAATCACTAAAATCAAAATGTCTCTTGCGATACAGTTAGCTAGCTCGTTAGGTCACTGTCAAGCCAGCAGACGGCACTCACTCTGACATCCGATCTGGATCTTTCAAAATAATAGTCCTCATAAACTAGATTACAAACTTTTTAGAGAAATTGGTAAATCTGATTAAATGAAAGGTCAGTTTTATGTTGCAAAATATTTTTAAATGAAGAACATACAATCATGCCACGTTGCCAATAAAATACTTGTATCATGTCAATATATTTTTTTTATTTTTTTTATTTTTACCATCTGAAAGATTGCATAATTGTCCATACTGCAAAATACTTAGTTGTGAAGACTGACTATTTATATTTGTTGACGTCAAATGATTTCTCCCTTTAGATAATACTGCTTTCAAACACAATGTGTGCTCCCAAATTTATATAATTTGCCTTGTTTAAAATGCAGCTTACAATTAAATAAAGGCCCTGCATTCAGCTTCTGTAGGATATATGCAGGGGCTGGACAAAATAATAGAAACACCTAACAATATATAAATATCAAACACTTATTAAGTTGAAGGGCCACCCTTTGACCAGCTTCAGTCCTTTTTGGATTGCTGTCATACAAGTCCTGAACTGGGTTAGTTTGTTAGTTAGTGGGATATTGAGCTATTCTTCACGAAGAGAAGCCTCCTGTTCTCTGAAGGATGAAGGAGGAGGAAAACTTCTTCACACTGTGATCCAGTACTTCAATGATGTTTTGCACTAGCATGATCCTTTCAAGTGTCCTGAATGCCTTAACACCACTGTTCTGTTCTTCCAGGATCATCTTGTGACTCAGTGAAAGGATAAATTGATTGGGGTTCCCGGTTCCATATCGAGGGAAAGGATGTTTCGACAGAGGATACCCTTCACACAGATGGCCATTGCCACAATGCTGGGAGTTGCTGGTGGTGTTTATATTTACAGACCTTATTTTGAGCCTCTGCAGAAGAGCCCAGGACAGCAAAATCAGGATGTGCCAAAGAATCAGAGTCAATTAGAGGAAAATTATTTGTCAGTCCCAGAGAATCCTGAACAGGCAGAAGCCAGAGGAGCTGCGTCGGAGGCTGGTGGACTGTCAGAACCAGAGGCCACACCAGAAAAAAGGCCAGCATAGATGAATCCAGGCGTCTTTTGGAGAGATTGTTATTGTGCAACATAAAGTATTTAATAATTTGCCTTATTTCACTTAATTATCTTCTCAATGTCAAAGTTTCATGTCTCATTGTTCTTGTCTACTATGTTTTTGATCGATGTCCAATGCTTGTACAATGAAACAATGAAAATTGCACTGAATTCTTCTTTTTGTTGTTCTTTCACACTTATTCTTTTCCACTACATGCATGGAGAATAGACTGGCAACATTTTCCCCTAAAATCACCCCTCAAAAAAGAAACTATAAACCCACTAAGATATATTGCATATTGGCTTTGTTGGCAAAAAAGCACAATTAGGACGTTTTGAATCTAAATATTGCAGCAAACAGGTCAGCAACATGACATATGCAATCTTACTGTTTTCAAACTAGCTTTGATTCAAATATTTTGGAACACTGATAAAGCAGCTAGTGTATGACTATAAAATCCCATACTTAGATTTCCTAGTTTCTAGCCTGGTCTAACAAGAGTTTAGATACTCAAACATTAAATATTCCCATTACTGCCATTTTAAGGCGACTTCGCACTGTGAAATGAAGCCCAAATGTTCTCTCAGATGTGAGTTCACTGAATTATTAATCTATGAAGACTCAAGGGCTAACCAAGTTGGTTTCAGCCTGACCAAAACAGATTTTTCCATCTCAGATTCAAGTGGGGAAATGGCCTGGTGAGTGTGGCCTGAACAGACAAGAAATAAATGTTTTCAGGCGAGGCAGTAAAACAGACTGTGCCAAAAATAACACATGCCTCCTTTCCTTCATTACCTCCTCATTCCCGCAGTGGCCCAAAACACAATGTTCACCTCAGCATGATGCCTGGTGTCCCACTAGTGGAGGAGCTGATAGATGCTAAAACATTTCCCAAAGTCTCCTCCGGGTGGCAGGCTGTCCTCTCCAGGAAAGAGCCTGCATAAAATGATAGTGATATGTGTCCATCATCCCCAATCAAACGCCATGCTTCTCAGATGTGAGATGACTGGACCATTACTTAGGCAAAAACACAACTTTCAGAATTATAATTATTGGTTTAAAGACATAGATTCAATTACTTGAAAGCTAACAACAACTTTTACCTTAATACATATTGACTTGAAAAGTTACTTTTAGCGGACTCATCTATTAGCTTGGCAAGTTCATCTCACCTGACCTCTCATCTATGATGACACTGTATGTCAGGCTCTGTGGGGCAAACCCTGTCATCAAGATGCACTTTCCTCCTCTTTATGGACTGTAGCTGGAGTCCTGGGGTGAAGTGCCCCAAAGGTGCTGGTGTGTGATGGTGCAAAAGCGCTTTGAACTTTTAATTTTTACTTTTGGGAATCCCAAATTAGAGACTTTTTTTAATCTGACATACAGTAACTACATTATGATAGTTATTGCACATGAAGAAACCCGCAGTGAATCAGCACAACATGCCCCGGGCCTGGTGGACCGACCTCCCCTCCACTCAGCAGGGGTTACGGAGCATCCTGTAGCCCCGTTAACCTTTCATCCATCCACCACACTCTTAAAGCACTTTAAAAGTGTTTCGCCTGGGCGGAGATTTCTGAAGCTCCTTTCCGACCCCAGCAGGTCTACAATAACCGAGCTGAGCGTGAGATGTGAGATGGTTTTGTAGCCGTGTGGTGTTTCCCCTCCAGTTAGCTGGTGAGTAACCAACGGCCCCGAGCTTCGTGGGAGGAGCCGCTTCTCCTCAGCATGAATACCACGGAAAGTAAGTAGTGTGGTGTTAATGAAGCTAGGCAGCTAATGCAACTAATGGCCCAAAGGGGCGACGGAGAAAGCACGGTCCTGATTTAGTTTACCTTTCGGGAAAGCCTCACTGTTAGTTTACAGCTGTTATTAATCACGAAACGTTACGCAGCAACGCCCAGGGGCTGGTAAGTGTATTTTCAGGAAATGTCACTCGGGGAAAACAGTTTCTAGCATCTGCCTGGAGTTAGCGAGAGGCTGGAAAGTTTGCTTAACTTGCTTGCTAGCCTGATTATTTGCTACAATGACTGATAAACTGCTTACAGCTCTTCAATTTGAACCCTCACATAATCCAAGACCAGACGCTGGGAAACATGTTTTTTTCTCTTGATTGTTTTTTTTTTGTGTTTTTTTTTACACCTGTCTTCTTCTCTTCTCAACTGTAATGTTAGCTTTTCTTTTCGGCAGCTAAACAGACAAACCTCTGTGTTGTGATTATAAATCAGTCCTTCACCCTGCAGGAATAGTAGTTAACACCTAACAGTTTCCAGGCAGTCTGGCAGACATACTGTAGGCTGCTATATTTCTGTGTGACAGATGAAGGTGGGAAGTTGCAAAATGTCTTCTAGAGATCCATATCATCTCCAAAAGTGTCATTTCTGTGTGAGAGGTCATCTGACCACCCAGGACGACCACATGAGGACCAGCTGAGGGTCATTAGATCAGGGTCATTCTCTGTTTTAAGTTGGCATTTGTTTCAGTTAATCAATTTGATGAGTTTCTGTCTCATCGTGGGAATGAGTTTTCAGTCATGCCTCATGTATCCTCTCACATCCTGGTGCTGGTGTTGGGCTTCTTCAACAGGTATTTTAATGACTGGATAGTTAGTGACATTGGATGCCAGAGTTTAAAGATGCTTGGCATTCATATCTATTATCACCCATTACTTTTTATAGATTTGTGGCATCTATAAAAAGTGGCATATCATTTTAGCACATTGTGTGGCAAGTGAGTGCCGAGGCATTTAGTGTCGCCCTTCTGCTACATCCCTTTTCATCTTGTGCAGTTACAGTGGCTTAAGTTTATGGTATCTGCATTTCCTCATTTTCCTGAGGAGCTGACAGCCTCTGTGTTGGACCGCTGCCCAGGGTGGGTCCTGCACTTCTTCTTGACGTCTGATTAAAGCCAGTTTTTGTTTGCTGGTCTGTGTGGGTGGTAGGAGCTGCCTGGCAAACACAGCTAATTCCCTCAGTCCTGCTGCTACAGCTGAGGAAGAAATGCCAGCTGAAAGGGATATCAAGGTACGGCTTGGAGCTGCTCCAGTGTTCAACCTGCTGGTCCTCCAAACAATCTGACCACCTTACAGCTATTCACCCCCATATTAAACTACAATTAGACAATCAGCAAAATGTCAGTAGTTTTCAATAATGAACAAGTACAACAATTGAGAATATTGAAAATGTCAGTCCTCCACAAAATTGTCAGGAGAATCCTGCTTTATATTATAGCTATCAGTTCCATACTAGACAAAATGTTTCTTAATATTTTGTTCTAGACACCAAAACATTCGGTTAACCTAATTGCAGTAGTTGGTCATGGAGTGTTTTCACTACCATTTCACAGTCAGTGAGCCTCTCCTGCTGTGAGGAGCCTCCACCCCACCTGAAAGAATTCAGTTACATTACTCTGAGTGGATCGTTTTAGTGTCACATGGTGTAAATGCTGTTTGTAAGACCTTTCCACTGAAGGGAAATACTATATTCTGTAACACCTTGGTATTTTAGTGCGACAGGGCCTCAGGTGCTGTCTATAAAGAGGTACAGAGTTGTTATTTTTGCTTTAAAAGTGGACCGATTTAACCCAGATTAGGTTAACCTACATGTTTTCTGAGGCAGAAAGGTCAATATGGGCAAGTTAATAAGGCAAGCTGGAAATGGGCAGACAAACACCCGTCTCCCAGCCAATGATTCACAATGTAGCCCTAGATTTTGATGTAGGCTAAGAGGAGACAGATGTCTTGCCAAGTATTCTGGCCAAGAATTCATGTTTTCTTAAAACCAACTCCTTTCCACCTTTTTGACTTAAGTGAATAGTTAGATCAGCATCATTATAGTTAATTTAGAGAAGTCTACATCCAGTAAAGGGATAAGGGTTAGAAGGTTGGAAATCAAGCCTGATAAGGGCATTAGAGTTCACTTTACGTTCAGCACGGTCTGTGTTAGACAGTAATTAGGATAAGAGTTAAATATTTCCTCTCACTGCTTCCTTTACTGCACTCAGAGTATTTTGTTGCCTAACATAACGGAAGATCTTGCCCTGCCATCATAGCTTTTGTGCTTCCTTTTCAAGTTGTGATAGGACTAGATAGTGTGATATAACTACAAAATGGTGTTGAAAATTCAGTTTTCAACACAGTTTTATGTACTAGGTGTAGCCTACTAATATGCATGACCACTTCCACCTTCTTTTCACTTTACCAACCGCCATATGGACATGTTATCTATGTTTTGAATTGGACCAATATGTCGTTTCTTAATGAGCATGCTCAGTTATCTTGGTGATAGTCTGTGGTAATTCACTTACATAATCTGCATCTTCAACAGTGTGGTTTTGCTTGACTTAGGCCACTGCAAGTAACATGCAGATATCCTGTACTGACTCAAGTTCGTTTGGATAGCAGCACAGCCAGTTTTCTGTCAGGACTTTCAATGATGTCAATTATTCGGGTGGAAAAAAGATAATGTCAAATATATATGCTGATAAACATGGTCCTTGGTGAGTAATCTCTCTTTTGGCTCTCAGAGTTGTTAATAGTGACTCAATGAAGGCTATTTGACTACTTAGCCTAAGTGTATCTTTATTCAACAAATTGTCATTTTAATATCCAAATAGAATAAGTGGTTCAAAAAAGTATTCACTATTTTTGACGTCTTGCACATCACACTGCTGAAGGATTTTAAAATACATGCACTGGGGACTTTTGTGTATCAGAGGGCCTTTCAAATGGAAGATGAGCGACAATGCAGGAAAGATGAAAAGTGGCAAGAAGTTGTCATGTTAAAGTGAATAAACCACCTTGCTTACATGTGAATACAAAGAATGTGCATGTTGTGGCCTGAGGAAGGAGGAGCAACTTAGTTCATTGATAGATGTGGAGCGAGCTTGCTAGCAAGTTTAGCCTGTTAGATTAATACATTTCACTGTGGGGTACCAATTTATAACCATACCTTATTATTTATATTCGTCAACAACAGAAGGCAGATAGTGAAAGTTTGGCCTGCTAATAGCCACGACTTATTTATATTATTAATAAGGTAGGGATGCTTTTTTTTTTTTGAAGATTTTTTTTCAGTGTACACTGATGGAAAGTGGCTGTGAAGGCCTGAAGGTCTTTCCATCATCGGGAAGCCAGGGAGGAGAAGAGTCTAGACTGCGTGGATTAATGGGTCAGGTTGCCACATAGAGGGTAAAATTTTAATTTGCATTGCACATTTCAAAACACACTTACAAAGAGCTTAAATAAAAGCATCAGATAACATCAGTAGTAAAAAGTAAAAAGCAATGTAAGCAAAGCAAGAACCTGAAAACGTCATGTAAAAAGTGGTTGTCAAGCACTAAAGATCATTACGTAAATATAAGTTTTAAGAACTGGTTTATACGATGATGCTGAGCCGGCCTAAGCTCCTTGGCCAGGCCGTTCCAAAGGCCTGTGTCTTAAAAGTGCAAAGTAAAATCTTAAAACAAATAAAAATAATACAAATTCCTCGTGCCGACAGACTCTGTGCCTGTAGCTGCAGAGATCAGGCCACAAGCGGAGCGTCAGACTTCATAGTTGCAGGGCTTCGTGTTCATAGTTCACCAACCTTTGAGGCACATCACCGGCTTGAGCAAACCACTTCCATCACACCGCATTTATCATGGATCTTGATTTTGCACGAGACCTTAAGCTGCTTATTGCTTAGGATGAAGGCTTCAGTGCCGGTCACAGTGGAAGAATGTTGGACTTGTCTGAATCCTTTTCTATGCCATGGTCATATGATTCATGCTATGTTTTCTTAGTTTGTACTGTAGGAATTTGTAGACCTTGCCGATTGGGAATTTAACATCCAGTAGATATCTGCTTCTTATTCTCATTGTGTAGCTGTAAGAAAAGGCTGGATTTCTATGCTGTAATTCTCATTATGTTTCAGTCTTTAGCCCAAAACGTGAAGAAAAACAGTCTACTAATCAGGGGAAAGTTCACTGTGGAAATTCTAATTATATAACTAGATATATAATTAATTCTAAGTACTTTCATGCCACAGTGTAGTGATGGTGTGTGTAGGCAAAAACTGAAATATCATTTGGTTAGGTGTGTGTGAGTGGCCGCAGAGGGACAGAGGGATTTCAAGTGTTTCCTGTTACTGTGTCAGCAAGAAGAACAGGAAAGACTTCATGGTACACAGATTAGCACTTCTATCTAGGCTACTGTGTCTACATTTCTAGAAGGGTTGCATCATATTGGAAAAAAAGGCTAAATTGATATGTATTTCTTCTCCCAGAATTGACTACAAGTTAATCCACATAGAACGTGAGTCTTATGTGGGTAGGCCTCGGCCTGTTTTCTCTGTTTTCCCTCACATAAAGGAAATGGATATTGCTTTAGGCCATGTTGCGATATCTAATGGGTTACTTACGGTAATGGTTATGCATAGTTAATAGTTTTAAAGTGAAGCCTAGGCCTAAGCTGTCTCACAGTCTTGTCACTATGTTTTGTAATGGGTACAATGTAACACGTTGCCAAATTCGGATTGGCTTCTGTAGTAAACTGAGTTCTGTGAGGTGCGGGACATTCGTTCACGCAACACTACATCAGAAAATTGGCACAGGCAGACCTGCTGTAGTGTTTGACAGCTGTTCATGCTCCTGGTCAACCTGCATCACCTGAGTGAGGATGGAGCGCATCTAAAGATGATGGCCAGTACTGTTAGTGAATGTAGATTGCATACTATTAACCAACCAGTTTGACTAAAAAGACTACAGACTAGACTACTGACTAAAAGCCAGGCACAGAACGGGACACAGATTGAGGTGATCAGTCCTTCAGCTCTTCATGAGAAATTAATATCTAAGTTCTATAATTGTTCATTTGAAACTGTAGTTCATATTAAAAATTATCTATGTTGGCAACAAAATGTTAGACAAATTATCTAAATGTCTTCAAGGAGACAGATAATGTATTAGCCCTGTAGTGGACAAATGGCTAATAATTAAGCCCCAGCTAGCCCTTATTTAGCCCTGGGGTAGACAACTGGCTAATGTACAGTATCAAAGACGTCCTGTTTTGTAACTGGCAATCTGTAGCTTACTAGAAGTACGTACCACACTTTCCACTTGTCCCGGATAATCAGACAGCCGTAAATGTCGAACGCTCCATGCGTGTTTGAGTGGATTGGTGAGCTGCTCGGGGAACTGTAGGGTGCTTTGACTGTGTGGGTTCAGATCCAGTTTGTGTGTCACCTTGGTTCTCTCTCTATCATCTCTTTACTTTACAACTTCACTCTCTTTCCTTTACAAGTTCACTCCATAATCTGGGGAAAGAAGTCATATTCTCATCACACAGTATATTGTCATTTGATCTCAGTGTTGTCTCATTTGTACATAGACCTAAATCTCAAAATACTCTGATTAGAGTGTGTCAAGTAGTTTGCCTTAGGTTTACAGAAGAAGTTTAGGCAAGAGGATGTTGATTGTTCTCAGGTTTGTGTGTTTTGTGTTTTGTGTGTGTGTGTCAGATATAAGCACTCACTATGTCTGATGGGGACTACGATTACCTCATCAAATTCCTAGCCCTCGGGGATTCGGGAGTGGGAAAAACGAGCTTCCTCTACCAGTACACAGATGGCAAGTTTAACTCCAAGTTCATCACTACAGTGGGAATAGACTTTAGAGAAAAGAGAGTGGTAAGTTGACATCTTCTGCTACATTACATGCTTCTGGGTTGTATGTGGGACATTTTGGAATAATACTGTTTTCTCAAGTCATTCTTATTTTTTGGCATTTTGAATTGTTAGGATTTCTTGTTGACTGTGGGTCTTCTTTCAAACCTTTCTCTGTTACTTCAAGAACCACCTAATTGAGAAGCCACTGCCCACTATATCTAGTCACTAGTTGGTTAGTGACTAGATATAGTGGCTTCTCAATTAGTGGTCAATCATTTTTTATTAAAGCTAAATGAGCATGTTATTTTAAAAAAGCACACGTTTTCCACTCTCCCCTTGTGATATAACATTTCTTTGTTTCAGTGCGAGCTACAAACATTTATGGCAGCCTAATTAGGAGCTTAAATGCATTCCCACTCGATTAAGCAAACCTCTTGTAACAAAAGACTACTGATGAGTGTTGCAAAACGAATCTGCGTAACGCTCGGAGGATGACTAATGTGGCTGAACGGTAGCACCCTCCTTAAGAATAAACACTTCATACCATATTGGCAAACACCAGAGCAATACAGTATTCAGTATTTACTCAGTATGCACTCATTGATGCTGTTGACCTTTGGCTCACAATATATAGTTAGCGATGTAGCAATCACACAGTGTGTTCATTTGAGTGAAAATTTCAAAACAAAAGTTCGGACAATTGCCATTTCAACTGAAAAATTGCATTAGTTAAGAAACTTTCTGGTTTAGAGCTGCCTTTCAGACATTGTATACTGTTATCTCTCTGTCTTCTTCCAGGGACTTGTACTGGATATAGGCATGTCATAAGTAAAAATATATTTTAAATATGGAGATACCTAACATTTGTTAATAAGCAGTCTTAATTGCTCACAGTTAACATTAGCTGGTGGTTCTGGGTCCTGTTTACACATTTGTCCTTTCTTGTCACGGCTGAAGCGCAGTATGTTTCACTGTGTCCTCAGACCACCCAGTGCTGTGCCAGCTGGCTTTCACTGGGAAAATCCATAAAGAGTGACAACGATGCATCCTGGACCAAAAAATCACTAAAGTCCTAACAAATGCAGTGGTATAATGAGGTGGATGCAGTGTCACAGAAGCCTGTCCAGTGGCCACAGGCGTTTAATAAATTGGATGGATACTTTAAATGGTTTGCATCCTCTAAGAAGCAGGTAGGGCAGAGCAGCAGCTAAACAAGTCAACCTTTCTCAGCAGCTCAGTTCAGTAACCTAACCCATCCTTCATGGTTACTCAGGTTGAGAGCGGACTAATCCTAAAGCTACAGAGCAAGGGGCTTGTTACCAGAGACACCAGAGTAGAGCTGGCTGCTCCCACATCAGAACATGGGTAGAAACGCTTTAAAAGTCACAATGAAACTGCATTTTGAGAGTGTCTTACTTCCATAATTTGACATTTCCGGTTGAAACAGGACGTTAGGGCGGGACATAACGTAGGGAGGCATCATTCAAAAATGGGGAAAAAATGGGAAAACAATGGGATATCCGTCAGGGAGAGAAGGGCAGTTTTATATAGTGGGAGGGGTTAGGGGGGTTTGTTAAAAAATATGTGATGGTTTTATTGGTTGGAATTTTCATGTTCGCTTACTGGTACACCATGAAGTTTTCCAGGAAGTAAAACTAATGGGATTGTGATGTTAACATACAAGAAAATGGCATTTATTGTTAAATAGCTGTATATTATGACATGGAAAATTAGCTAACAAGGTGAAAAGGTAATTTTTAAAATTTTAAATTAATAACTTTAATATCCCATGTTAAATGGAGTGCAAAGAAGATTTAGACCTCCCCTGTCTCTGTCCCCCAGGTATACAGGTCAAACGGTCCAGATGGAACTACGGGCCGAGGGCAGAAGATCCACATTCAGCTGTGGGACACCGCAGGACAGGAGAGGTACGTGAAGTGACATCTCCTACTTTCTACTTTCTCACACTCGCCAACCTGGAGTTGTCTTCAGCTGTTTTCAAAGACGTATTTTATCCATGATGAATGACATTTCTTATGAAGTGTTTTTTTTTTGTCTGTATGTTGTCAGGTTTCGGAGTTTGACAACTGCTTTCTTCAGGGATGCAATGGGCTTCCTCCTGCTGTTCGACCTCACGAATGAACAAAGTTTCCTTAACGTCAGAAACTGGATGAGTATGTCCTCTCGTTTACATTTTTAGTCATTTATCAGATGCTCTTATCCAGAATCAGTGTTGGTATAGCATGGAACATTTTTTTCTTTCCCCTAAAATAAGCTCCCATGACGTGCGCTGAGGTGCCGACCCGCTAATCATCTAATGGCACTGAACCATTGCTTTGACACAGAGGTCATGAGTGACTTCCTTTACCTCTCATTTCATCCCGACTGTTGTGCATTCAAATTACTATGATTTCATAGTGTTGCTTTGAGTAGTTATTATAGTTCTTATTGTTCATATATAGTTATAGTTGCCTAACCCTTGTTTCCAGTTGTTGCTAGCAACAGGCTAATGAATGCTGACGTCCCCTTTCCCAAATAATTAGCATTTTTCTAGCAAAAATCGCTATATAAAAAGTAATTGAAAGATGAAAATTCACAAAGTGCTGTCAGTTGATGTATTTTATTTCATGGAACAAAACAAAGTATAGCTAGTAAGCCTCTGTGTAGCACAGACTTGATTTTTGGTGTTTCTTGCAAATCCCATTCCATTTTTCAATGGGATTTTGGACTACACACCAAGTGGTTGAAACGCTAACTCTACAGCCTACAAAATTACATCAGACTTCACCTCTCTATTGCCTTGGGCACCAACAAGCCAGGTCCACCACTGCATTGGGCTGCCCAAAGTGGAATTTTCAGGTCAATTTTGTTCCTCCGCCTTTTTCCAGCCCTGCAAATCGTCCCACAGATAAATGATCCTTTATTTGTTCTCTCAGGTCCAGGTCCTTTGAGTTACAGCGTTGTAATCTACTAGGCCATAAAATTGGGCTGAATACATGATGAATTGCTGCTTGTGTTTTTCAGGCCAGTTACAGATTCACGCGTACTGCGAAAATCCAGACATTGTTCTTTGTGGCAACAAATGTGACCTGGGGGAGCAGAGGGCAGTCAGAGAAGAAGAGGCCCGTGAGCTGGCAGAGAAGTACGGGTATGTGTCAGTCTGGATCCATCTGTACATGAACCTCTCCCTCAAACGTTTGTCAAGAAGGCAGTGGCTGCATTGTTTGCCTAAGTCTGTGCAGGAGAATGTCAGAATAGATTGGTCCTCCTTGAAAGGCAAATATTTGTGCACATTTATAAAATATCCTGCTCTGGGCCTATTCGACACACCTGTAATGAATACAAAAAGTTCTCAATGGATTTGTGCCTCAAAAAATGTTTGTAAATGACTTTAAGATATGGGTCAACCCCATACTTGTGACACATATGAAGTTTTGGGCGGTCAGTTTTATTGGGCATAGAGTACAATACATTTTTGTGTTTTTATGTTTTTGAGTTTAAATTTTGAGGTTTTTTTTTAGTTTAAATGCCCTTTCCAAATGTTTGTCCTGCATTGTAAATGGTATCAGCAGTTCCTGATCCTTGTTTTCGGTGTTCTCTTCCATGCAGAATCCCTTACTTTGAGACAAGTGCAGCGAACGCACAGAACGTCAGCCATGCTGTGGATGTGTTGCTGGACCTCGTCATGAAGAGGATGGAGCGGTGTGTCGACAAATCCTGGATCCCTGACGGGACCGTCCGAGCTAACGGACCCACCAACCCAGACATCTCAGAAGGCTCGGACAGGAGCAAATGCTCATGTTAGGCTCCACAGCAACGAGAAGCCATTTTAGTTCCCCCTCTCTGTAATACTGGTGTAAAATAGGAATGGATTACATTTGATAAGACATCTACGTTCGTGGTGACATTGATTTTTAACAAAGATAGAGTATATATTGTATTTTATGTTAGGTAAAACTAACATTAACTGCTGACCACTGCCCCACAAACCAGTGCATTATTGATAAACTGTTATTGACGTGTTTCTGCTAAGTCAGTACAGAGTCAAGTGCCTTTTGAACACGGGCATTTTCATTTGAATTCATGAAATGAGTCTTTTAAGTAATTGATTCATATTGGCACATTTATTTCCTGTAATGCCTGGCTTAAATGTCCAACTTTGATCACCGGTTCAATATGCTGATCACATTTCCAGGCATGACTTCTGCGCTCCATATTGCCTGCCTCATCCTCACCACTCCACAGGGTGCCACAAAGCATGCTGCGATACCAAATATGTAATGTTATAAATATGTGAATACTCTCTTTACTTGCTGAAACATTAGCATGCATTCACACTGCGAGCAAGGCACTTAGTCCATTCATTTTCTACAGCCAGAGAAACGTTGACTGATGTTAACCACGGTCACCTCATTTCCTCTTTGTTGGCGCAGAAAAGTTGGCTGTGGCTGAACTGAAGGGAAACGCTACCCACCAGCAACCGATTATGTACTACTGATGTGATACTTGTGTATGTCCAGAGTAACGCTGCGACCTCATTGGCGCTACAGCAAAGAAAACCGTGGCTCAAATTGTCCATCCAGCATTAGCTCGGCAATCTTGCTAGTGGAATGAAGCCAGAGTTACTTTCCACCTTAGCACTTATGTATTTTGTTTCCTAAATCAACACTTGTGATTATGTTTGCCTGCAGAATGTAAATTATGGAATACAATTTGACCAAGCCACGCAATTACAAAATTGGCTCTTCAATGGTTTGATAGTTGGGGTAAATGGGTCACCGATATTGAAAGTAGAAACTGAGCAGTACCTCAGGAAAACATATTTTTATCTTTATACACTTATTTGACCTTTTTGTGCATTTCTTCATCCTGTTTTATAAATGGATCTCAAAATGCACACATTCATTTGGGATTTTTTTGTCTGAAACCTGTGCAAAAAAACTGTAAATTTATTTAATAGAAAACAATTCAACACAAGTCTAGTCTGTGAAACTATTCTTCATATTTTATTTTGGATAACTTCAAATTGTTTTGTAGACATGAAATGTCTAGAGAGAATAATGTTACTGTACAGTACTGTAGGCAGCATCAGGTACAGTGAGGCGGACTTGGATCCAGACTCCTGAATTACTCATTTTTGGTTTTGGTTTTATTCACTTGTCAAACATGCCTACTGTTTTGAATTATACATGACTCAACAGTCTTTGGGGCTGCTTCCCTTACACTAGATCCCAGATGAGCCCCAAATATAAGTTTGTAGAGTAGAGTTTTGTAGATAAGATATCACGTTACAGAATTGTATAACTTTCTATATTGTGGGTGTGAGTAAACAGTCCGGTGAAACTTCCAAAATAGTCATCATTCTCTCATTAGGCTAACTTCTGGGAAATTAAATAACAGTAAAATTAAACTATTCTATATTGACGGGGATTCCTCCTTAGGGCCACCTGGAGGTCCTCAGACCGCACTTTGAGAAGCATTCACGCTTCATTCCAGTCTGCTCAGTGTCAGAGCGTCAAAACGGCCTCCTGAGGAAACCCAAGCCAGAGCTTTGAATACTGAAGCTGTGGTTAATAAGCAAATACAACAGTTGAAAAAAACAAAAAATGAAAATGAGTTGTTCAGGTGCTGCATCCAGGAAGGATTGCTTTAGCATAATGTAAGTTTCTAACTTCTAGGTTTCTGGGCACTAGAAGACTCCATTGCTAAATTACATAACCATAACTACATTATTGGATGGAAGTCTCTGTGTTTCAGGTGTTAGTCTGACCTTCATATGTTAGCAGGGGCATGTAGATTGCAGGGTGTTTTAATTTTTCAAAGCTAATAAACCCACATTTTGGTTTTACATTTTTGCAATTTTTTGGAGTAAGCCTTTGTATAAGTAAGAAAATGAAATGGGGCTTTTATATCAGACACTTTACCTTCATAGTGAGCATTTAGAATCCAAATGCCCCCTGTACCATTTCTTTGTATATACTGTTGACATTTTACATTAAAAATGTGTAACGTATAATTGCACTCAGTAGAAAAAGACATATTATGTGAGAATATTTGTCCTAACTGGATTTAACAGTTTCACACACAAAGGGTTATTTATGATACACTGTCATCTATTCTTGAATAGTATAAGTCCTGATCACATGATATATTTAGTTAAGACTGATCATTAATGTAAACCGATATATATTTCACACTCTCACAATTTCAGTCCACAGATTCAAATATTAGCAAAATTATCACTAAAATCTAATTTGTTTGATTATATCATGAAGATTGGCCTGCAATATAGATCTGATATTGTCAAACATGCCAAACACTTTCATATGCCAAATATGTAAATTATATCTAAAAATAAATGTTTAAATATTTATTTAATCATGTCTTGAAGCCATATCTCATTTACTTATCTTGGAAACATTTCACAGCCATGTCAAAGGTTCACATCATGTTCTATGACGTAATTAAAAGTTGGTAACTTTTTGAGGGGAGTTTGTGAGGAAAATGGATGAAAATAAGACTTGAGTCAGTGAGTACAAAGGTGCCGTGGATATCAGGTCCCGTAGCCGCTATTAATCTATTGCATGTTGTTCCTGCAACACATAGGACTGTAAATAATAATCGCTTCACCATGATGCAAGTAAAATTTAAGTACTTTTCCAGTACTTTTTCCAATATTATTTTAATAATGCCAAGGATATATAAGTAACTACATTTTACATTACATTAATACATCCCATTATATAAACATAGCCAAAAAGAAGATTTTAATGAATGTGACTGGGAAAACTGTAAATTGAGCACTTATGAAGTGGGGATGAGCCTGAATGAGTGGGTGGAAAGGAAGGAAACTTTAAATTTTTACCAAATAATTAAAATTCAAAATCTGAAATGTTTTGAGTCAATAATGGATCCAAATTCCTTTCAATGTCCTTGACATGTCTCTACAACTTGATTGGAGTCCACTTATGGTTAATTCAATTGATTGGACATAAGTTAGAAGAAACACCTATGTCAATATCAGGTCCCACAGATGATGGTGCATGTCAGAGGAGAAACTCCGTCATGAAAGGAGTCGTATTGGATTTCGAAAACATGTTTTCATTTTGTCATTATTGTTTGCAGATTGTTGACAAAATCTCCACTGAAGCCATTTTTAATTCAGGCTGCGTCATCACAAAATGTGGAAAAAGTGTTTCAGAAAGAAAAGTTCAAGTGTTTGTGGATGCTGATGAAAGCTCAAAGCCCTCCCCCCTTTTCCTCTTCACCAAAAACAACGGCCTGGCAGCAAGCAAGATTAAGTTACATCTGATATCAACAACAATGATAACAGCCCTCCAGTAACAACACTGTTATTAAAAAACATTGCTGTGATTATGCTGTTAGTGACTAACTGAAAATATCCATACACAATATTAAAGACCAATAACACTTCGAAGACATATTTGGTAAGTAATGTTAGCTGACATTGGTTTAATCCGGATTAGGTATCTATTATTTCCGTCCACATCTTATTACATTTTCATACAAAACTGCGAATATCTCACAACAAGCATCAACATAATGTTAACATTGCAGAGGAGCCATGATGCATCATGAAGTGGTTGCTGAAGATACTGAACAGGTGTTGTCCGTCCTAACCTCCTACAGGGGGCAGCACGTGGCCAGTGCAACTTTGGTGCCAGAAAATATTAGCAGACGAAGAAGAAGATCACTTCTGCTGGAAATCCTGAAGTGTAGGCTGACTCTGACCAGCGGGGAGGAGTGCCTTCCTCTGGACTAAGGTACCTGAACAGGGACCTAAGCAGCCTTGGGTTTAGGGATAAGCTTTTAGGAATAGAATATAACCTATAATTGTACCCAGGCTCCAGTTTTAAAGACAGACCACCAGGCTCCAAGCCAGCAGCGGGATACTCCCGTCGATAACGAACTACCCTTTACTTTCCCCCAGGGTTTTTTCAAATGCTACAATCTTTGTCTCTCGTCTCAGCGTTAGCTAACTGTTAGCTCTTTACTATATTTTCACATCTGAAAGTGGCACATGTTAAATTAACGCCATGTTAGTGTCACAGGACCTGCTGCTTTCTGAAGCTACTGAATGCCAAAATGGGTTGGTTTTTCATGGTGTTGCCTCACTGCTAACGTTAGCTACCTTAGCTGTTAGCTAAGACTGTGTTGGTCGTTATGACTTGTTTTGCATACATTACAGTAGAATAAGCTTCACTTCCTAGATCACCACAAAATGCGAGCAACCAAAATTGCGTGTAAGGTCTGAACTTCTATTCCCTTAGAGTATTCCCGTGACCACAGAGTGATCATGAGTACTAGGAAAATAAACAAAAAGTAAGATTTAGAAGGGACACACTCATTGAAATACTGTATATTCAACAATGAAAAAGAACCATAATTATCGTGTTACTTAGTTTTTGACATATAATAAACCATCTTACTTGGTTAGATAGGAAGGAAGGTGCTTGTCAGAACATGAATCTCTATGACAACCGGCGTTCTTTCATCACCAATAGAATGTTGGCTGTAAACCAAAACAAGGAAACATTTTTTTACATTCTAAAGGAAGAGTTTATTTAAACCCTTTATTCATTTAATTTTTTTCTTTGGGCAATGTTAATCCTTGTCATTTATCAGTGAGCAGAATACAGCAGAGAGATACAATGGCAAACTGCACTTCAGCTAATACATCTCCAGTTCAATAAATATTCACAAATGATCATTTTCTTGGACAGGACTAGCATATGTTAACTAGGGGCAAACCCATGAGTCAATCAGGTTTACCTGAGTGAAATATGGGCCAGGTCGAAAATTATTTTGCAAAGAAAAAAGTGTTTGTAGCAAAAATGCATCAAATTTAAGCATTCATGTTGACTGATTTGTAGAAAATCTATACCAAGATATTTCCAACTATTACAGACACCAGAAGTGTTCACACACTCAATGCAGTGCATTATAAGTCAGTGAAAGCCTAATGCGGAAAAAGTTAACTCCTAACAACTCCATGTGCTACTTTTCCCAGCTTCAATATTAGCCTACATCTAGAGCTGGACCTAGGTACAGTGTCTGTGTCTTGGTTCCATGTTTCATCTGTTGTTAAAGATCTCAATAGTCTCAACACTTTTCCATTGATTGCATGACTTGTTCTATTTTGGCCTGCTAAATTTCTATTGTTTATTTTGCTGATATTTCATACACTGACTGTTCTCAGGTACATTGCCCAAACAGTTGCCTGGTGCATCACTGCAGTAAATGAAAGGTACTGGCAAGCTTTTCAAGAACATTAGTGAACAAAAAGGATTTAATTTAATCCAAACTTAAAACTGGGAAATCACTGACTAAAGTAGCTTCTCACTGTAGCAGTGAAATGATTTTCTGCACTTTAAGCGAGTTTGCCAGATAATCAATGCACAGATCATATAATTTCACAACTAAGTACACATGCGCTGGGTACATGACAGATAGGAGTAGTTGCCGGATATTTGTCATGTGGAAATGAATAATCTGATTTGTCAGCTGTATATGTGCTAATAAAAAATGTGCTATAGTAAAAACAACTTATATGCAGTGTACCTGCAAACAACATGGGCAACATGAACCTGAATTTGGCTCAAGAGTTCTGGCTGGTATGGAAAACGCAATCCTGTCCACTTGAGCAGCTAAAATGTCAGCCTCTCTAGCTGCTAACCAGCTTTTTAGCTGTTCAAGTGCAATATCAAGAGCATTATAATTTGCTCGTGACGGAGTGCCTCAATAAGAACTGGGCTCTGTGTGTTTGTCAGTGCAGGTCTGTGGGTGCGAGGACGTACGCACAGGATCAGCCCCAGTATTACACTAGGTGGAGTTGAGACATATCTATTGTCTGTCAGTCAGTCAGTGTGTCAGTCCATCTGTCTGTCTAATCTCTCATCGAATTGTTTTTTGCAGGATGCCTTTCCATTTCTGTCCCCAGTGTGGGACGAAGCTGCAGCCTGACTTCCGATTTTGTCCATCATGTGGGGAGAAGCTTCCTTCTCCTGTTGATAGTTTGGCACCTTTGGGTGCTACCACTTCTTCAGGTGTCTCTCCACTCAGAAGTGTTGAAACGGCATCATCAGTAAACAAAACAAGCCTGCCTGCTTCAAACACAACTTATGAAGCCGCAGAAAGTAAGAGCTATGCTTTTGACAACATTTGTATGTCTGCACTGGTGTTAACTTGTGAAAGTTGATGTCAGTTGTTCTCTTCTATAGGCCTTGCGTGTATCTCGTCCATTCCAATATGTACTCGTCCTCCACTGCGAAAGACCCGTAACTCCCTTCGTGTGGACAAGGGAGATAAATCCCCCTTCAAAGGTGCCACCCAACCTGTGGCTCCCTCCTCTACTCCTGTCGCAGGTAAAAGGGCTAAAGGTATTTACATGGTCTTGAAGCAACAATATTTTCTGAGCAATAATGCGTTCTGATAAAAGACTGATTTTGAAAATTAGATCTATATGAATACATTGGGTGTAGTTCAAAATAGGTTGATAGCCGATGCCTTTATTCTTGGTCTCTGTCAACAGATAATGGTGTTGGATCCCAGGTATCGCCACATAAACTACACACAGTTACTTTCAAACTGAACGAGGAGGTTGAGCCGGCGCTAGAGTCGTCTTCACCTGTCTCAAAGTCTCCTGGACGAGGTGAGCTGAAACAGAAAAATAAACGCATGACGATTTCTATCCATCCACATAGTGTTGTGGAAAATATGATTCCTCTCTTTTCTTTGCTTTGTCACAATCTTTTCTCTCCTTTATATGCATTGGGACTGGATCCATGCGCAGTGAAGGGAAAGGGAAAGATCTCCAGGTCTGTGAATGACAAAACAAGCAGGAAAGGGGAGGAAACAACGGTAGATTGCCATTCCTTGCCGGTCTCTTCACCTGTTTCCTCACCGATCTACAGGTCCCCATCAACAGGTGAGCTATCGCAGCCATCAGAAAAACACAAGACATTACACAGAGCAGGCTGAATGGCACTGCATTTATTTTATGCTGTACTGACCTACATGTAAATTTCTTATTTTTATCTTTTGCTCCTGACTGTCATTTTACCTTTTCTCTCTAATATGATTCATCGTGTTTGTATTCATGTGCAGTCAAAGGAAAGGCAAAGAAGGCAAAGCGTGTTCCTGCTGTGGAGCCACTAGAGGAAGGGGAGGAGGTGACAGACACAACGGGCAGGAAGTGGAAGTTGGTGAAACTGCTTAGTCAGAGCTCAACAGAACTGATCTATGATGGTGAGAGATCATATCGATGATATTGGTGTTCAGTTCTGAAGATATACACAATTTTTTTCAAGCTGTCTCTCCTCCTTGAAAGTTACAATGAAGCAGTCTGGGATATTTAGATCACATATTTCCTATAATCAGTCAGCCAGCATTTTTATTTTTTAAATCGCTTTTTGAAGTAGATATAAAGGTCACAAGACAAAGATAAAATGCATTAAAATAAAACTAGCACAAATAGGCAAACCCACAGTTGGAAACAAGTTTGTAAACACATTTTAATAACATTTAAAAGATAAAAGTTTACCATTCGTAGATTCAAGGAGAAAGGATAGCTTTTTGACGGTATGTGTTGTGTTTTCATGTTGTTTAGATTTAGAGAGTCACAATAGTCTGCAGTAGTCTATAACTCACACTATATATTCATAAGACTATAACAGTCTTATGAAAATGAGGAAACTGACAGTAGAACCAAGCCCCGTCTTGTCACATCTTAATATTCTCCTTGTTTCCTTTTTGCAATCTTGCAAATAGTGTCACCGTCCAATTCCAAGGACTCTAATCACATCCTCAAACTGGTAAGTGTAACCTCATCACGCCTTTGAAGTTTTTCTGAATACAGCATCCAAAAAGTGATGCATTATCATCTCGCTTGCTATGCTTTTATCTAACGTGATTTTGATATATATTTGATATCTCTTAGGGAGCTAAAGATGGGAGGATCTTCAACGAACAGAACTTCTTGCAGAGAGCCGCTAAGCCTTCATCTGGTGAGGCTTATGAATTCTTTTCTCCCAAGCTTAGCATGGTCAAATCTTCAGTTAAGTTCCAGCAATACATTTGAATGTTTATTCCCAGGCGTTTCTAAGAGGGACGAAAAGCGTGAAGTTTAGAACAAAATGGATATAATGTCATATGTTAAGGGGTTATTATACTGAATGGACCTCAATTTTGAAAAACTGAGAATAAGGAAGATGAGGAGCAGGAGTGTGTATTGTGGTACATTTTTCAGGTGATACCTAGAAGAGATCTAAATTTTGTCAACATTTTTGTCAAAACTGCCGCTCTCTCTCAGGATTGTGCACATTGTGTGTCACAGTCAAGAGTTTACAGAAGTTAGAGCAAGCCAACTGAAAGACAGAGTCTCTCAGGCGACACCCAGACACTACCACAGAAACCAGTCAGAAGAGGTTGAGATCCACCAATATTGCAGCCTGAAATAGACCTGGCTGGTTGCTAGCGATTTCCCATGTGATCTAACTACACAATAAAAAGTAAAATAACACTACCATCTATCTCTCTCTTTATAATCCATTCAAGCAAAGCAGAAGTAGACAAGCGCTTAGTCAATTGGAGTAACATTTTTACAACCCCCCCATTTATTTTAGGCATTTTTATGCTTTATTGATATAGACAGTGTGAGAGAGAGACAGGAAGGTATGGGAGAGAGAGAGGGGAGGACATGCAGCAAATGACCGCGCTCTACTCGGTGAGCCACCGGGGCGCCCAATACGATTTATTTAAAAGACAAGTCTGATTTATTATGAGAATAATCTTGAACATATCCTACAACTTTGATTTAATTAACTTGTGAAGCACTTTGTGACGCCCGCTCTAGAAAGGTGCTGTATAAATAAATAAAAGTATATATGGTTCTGTATCTATTGTATCAAACTCTTTAGTTGGGTGCCTCCCCTTCCTATACCTGTTGTGGACCTACAGTGTGTTCAACCAGGCCTACCTGAATACACAGGGACTGGCTGAGAGACGAGGTCTGACTACATTATGTGAAATGTTCTTGTCTCTCCCTAGTGGACAAATGGATGAAGCACAACAAGATGAATTTTCTCGGGATTCCTTCCTGTGTGGGCTTTGGTCTACATGCCGATTCCTACAGGTGTGAGAGAGCGCTGTCTGCTTGTGAAGTTCTGCACATTATATGACTGCATCTTGGATGATAGCAGAGGTTTGCTATGTTCTGTGTTTTTGTAGGTTTCTGATTTTCCCCAGCATGGGCCGATCTCTGCAGTCTGTCATGGAGGAGGAAGAGGAGCTGCTGTCTGAGAAAGCCATTCTTCAGCTTGCCTGTAGAATAGTGAGTTATCTCTTGTAGGACTCGTTTTCGGACGATACTCTTTAATCCCTGAAAAAAAAAACATGATCAAGAGCTCATTAAAAACTATGTATCCGTTTCCCATGATGCTGCTTATGTAACAAACCATGACATTGTTTTCTCCTTGCAGTTAGATGTGCTGGAATACATCCATTCAAATGAGTACGTTCATGCCGATATTCACGCAGAAAACATCTACATCAAGCCAGGAGAGCAATCACAGGTCAGAAACATTCTGGAGTGCAAACTGCAGATTCCTGAAATATCAGTTAATGTACATTTTCATGATGTACATATCAGTGTATCAATTTTTGTGCTTTTGCTTTTAATATGTGATTCATTGCTTGTGTTTGTGTGTGTGTGTGTGCGTGTGTGTAGGTATACCTTGTAGGGTACTGCCATGCTTTCCGGTACTGTCCAGGTGGGCAGCATGTAGAGTACCGCGAAGCTAGCAGAACGCAACATGAGGGCGCCATAGAGTTCATCAGTCTGGACGCCCATAAGGGAGCAGGTGAGTCAAAAACTAAAACATTCCTGCCCATGATAGGGAATTACACAGACCTGTTTATTTAGCATATTCTGCAGTCTACGATAAACCAAACCCTACCAGCCTTCATCCCTTCCCTTCCCTGCTGCCGGTCTATCTTTATTCTTTGGCCGCAGACACACACACACACACACACACACACACACACACACACACACACACACATAATAAGATTGTGATTTGTGTTTCTCTTATTTTTAAGTTGAATTGTGTACATAGTGTTTCTGCCTTGTGAAGCTGTTTGTGATGCTTTTTTTGTAAGCATAAGCATTTTTATAAGCTGCTTCTTCTTCCAGCCCCATCTCGACGCAGCGACCTGCAGTCTCTGGGCTTCTGCATGCTGCGCTGGCACACAGGAACGCTGCCATGGGCTGAGCTCACCAACCCCGACCAGGTGGCCGCCACGAAACGGAGGTGAGAGAGTTTATCATCAGTGGAATCACCTGCATTAGGTCCACATAAATTTGAAAAAGCATAGAAATATTACAATTTCTAACTTCTAAAATTTCTACATTGCTATGTTCCACTGAACTAGGTACTTCAGTTATGATGTCATTTTTTTTCCAAAATGAAATTATGCAAAAATAGTTTGTTTGTTGACAGAAAATCTCAGTCACTTTAAAACATTTCAAATCTCATCTCAGGTACATGGAGGATGTGCCTGCACTGTTGAGTCACTGCTTTGGGAAGAAGCGAGTTTTCAGTGAGTTAAAATCCTTCTGAACATTGTTTATGTCATATAACATAAAATCGGTGTGTGGTTACATGACCTTTGCTCATATGTGTATGTGTCTTGGTGCAGGTGCGCTGCAGGTCTACCTGACTGAAGTGACGGCTCTGCAGTACTCCGACCAGCCGGACTACTCGGCGCTGAAGGCCGGGCTAAGTGCCGCCTTACTGCGGCTGGGCGGCTCGCTGGAGCAGCCGCTCGGCTTATAGGTGAGAACACACAACTGAACCTGAACATCTCTGGTACACAGCCTGCTTTTGCCACTGATTACAGATGAGCCACTTGCTTTAGCGCGTAGTCCTGATTTTACATTGTGAGATTCTGCCACTTCAAGCAGTATTTTAACTTGTATAGGACTTTCTCTAGACAATGATATATTTTACTTTTTTGCTCTTATTCTAAGTCACTGTGGATAAGAGATTCAGCTCAACACTGTGAACACCACAGTTATTTGGGCTGTGGTACATTGTTTTATCTTTTGGCTCCAAATGCTCCAATTGTGGTTTTGATGTAAAATGACACGACGACTATGTGGTTTAAATGCAGTCAGCTTTAATTTCACAACTTTTTCAGCTGCACCTGATGAACACTTAAAAATTTACAGTTCCTCCTCTTGTACATCACATTCTGATTTTAGGGTACCAAAAGGTTTTGGACCGGTTAAGGTTATATTCAATAAGTATTCAGGATTCAAAATAATTTAGTAGACATTTTAGTATGAAGTTAAAAATTCTGATGTCCACAAACCCTCTTGGTTTGTAGCTCATCATGGTGGTATTTCCCTCTCTTCTTAATTATTTGTACATTTTTTCTGCCTTTTTATAATCTTTTCTTCCTACCTACACGCCTCACCATGGATCATAGTAACATTTTGACACTTGGGAAATGCATTTGTCTTGTTTGATGCCTGGTTTTATTCATTATTGGAAAATAAAAAACACTTAAATGTTATAGTGATTGTGCTACTTTGTGACTAAATACGAATATGAAGCCTTAACATCAAACTGTCTGGAGCTTAGCTCACTCTGTGTGACAATATTCAAAAGGGGTGTGTAAGAGTGTATTTTTGTTTTATTTTTCAGAGGAATGGCACAGAAAGGAGATAATTGGAAGATGGACTTTTACTGATTTTAGAGTAATGATGTGTTTTAGCTGTGATGTTTTATTGCACTAAAATGGGAGTGATTGTTGCGTGTTTCTGTTAGCACAGCTGTGACTGTGCCAGGTTTCCTTGTGTAGTTCAGTGGGTCGACCCAGACACTAACATTGTCAGGATTTGGTTCTCATGGGGTCAATATATGAGTTCATGGTGCTGTAAGGTTCTCTGGATGAAAGTGTAAAGCAATTGCATTTTGTCTGTTGTTGCTCACAGTGCACTGCAGTTTGTAGCATTACAGTGGCAATGTGAATAGCAGAGCCCAAGTTGCAATTTTTAATACACAGATTTGAGGTGATTTGTCATTGTTACAGTTGCAAATGTGTCACAGTGTTCCTATACTTTTTTGTCTGGTGTTAGGAGTTTTAATTAATCTTTTCTGACATTCTAAAATGCTTTTCAGTGATATACCTTCCACTTTGTCTTTATCTCCTGTGAATGTCAAAGGAAAGGAGGATGTAGACAAATGTAAATTATGTATACATGCTTACCTTCATTTTCTGATATGACCAACTAATGTAAAAATACTGGAGACAAGCCAGCAGACATGGATCAACAAATGACCCACTCCCTGACGCTTCTTTACATGATGTGTGGGCCGTTGGGCGTTTGCCTCAATAAATGGCTATTTTATTAGCAAGTCGGAGTGCCTTAGTATCCTTCTGAAATTGAATTCTGAACCCTGAAATCTAAAGAGCACTCCTTTAGCATTTTCCTATGTGGATCAGAATCCTTCTACAGTTTCCAAATACTCCCAACAATTTCACAGAGAGCCAGCTTGGAGCTCTTGGTGTGACGTTTGTTTCACCACAGCGCTTCCTGGGCTGAGACTGTCACGGTCCAAATTACAGCAAACCACACACACACACACACACACACACACACAGCTTGCTGATTCATTCAACACAAAAATACACTCAAAGGTATTTTCAAAGAAACCTTTATAAAGTTTTAACATTTCTGAACATAAACATTTAAATTTTAAACATTTCAGAACATATACAATTCTTTATATGAAACAGTAAATAATTCTCTTATTGTGCACACTCTGTAAGTAATTCAGAAAATAAACACTGTATCTTTGCCCATGTTCATACTCCTCTCTCGTTCATGGCATTAATTTATGTAAAACCTTACATTTCTGTCACTTGAGGCACTTTCTGAATGAAGAGGCTCTGTAGATCAATTTAAAGCATAATGCAGAAAGAGTATAGCGCCCCCTTGAGGCAACACTTGTACACAACTACAGACTCGATAGCTTCCTTAGATTGAAGAGTAGTTTTAAACGCTTAAACTGATCATCTGAGCTTTTGATACACACACACTGGCAGTGTGACACAGCTAAACATGCAGGTTTAAATATATTTTGAAATTGCAAATTGTATGTTTGCATTGTTTGTAAACACTGGACCAAAATGCATTCTGTATCTGGTGGAAAGATGCGAAGAGATTCTCAGCAGAGATTATTAGGCAGTCCTATCCTTCAAGTCTAAAGTGTATATCTCCAGTACTAATATACTCAATACAACCTCTGGTGTGGCTTCAGGTGAAATGCCACTGAATTTCAGCTATGAAACGTTACTCCTGCACCCCGTGTGTATTGGTGAACATTCTCTAGAACGGTCTCTGATGCCCAGAACGAGAGGATTTTCTTGATATCAGGGTACAATCCTGGTTTGGAACTGATTAAATTACCACTTAGCACTGTGGCTCACTTGGATATAAAACTTCAGACAAACATCACATGGTCATAAAGTCTAGTTTCCCAGCCGCTGTCAGCGGAGCGGCTCTAGGCCGTGCATTGACGTGACATTGCAAATCATAACCCGGATATTCTGGTTTCCAGCTCTGAGGGTTGTTCTCGTCCACAAATAGCGACCGGATTTTCCTGGGCCTTAACCTCATACACACATAATGTTTTGTTGCTGTCGGGTGAAAACCTCATAACTCCAATTTTGGTGATTTTCATGTTTGAAGGAATACACGGTCCTCTATGGGTTGAGAAAATTCTCTAACCTTTTGGTCCCATGAAACCCTTTCAAAACTCATCAGATTAACGTCAAAAATGCATTGTCATCAAGCTAAAAACAAGACTGTTTTTCTTAGTTACTGAATTGTTGACATTTTAGAAATACGTTTTCACCTGACAGCAACAATTTGTGAATTTATAAATTGAGTGGTATTCCCCTTTAACCTGGGCTACATTATGAAACTATGTGTGTGTGTGGAGGCAAGAGAGTGGGAACTTTGGAGTGGAAGGATCTTCAGTCACGACCGGGGTGCAGAAACCCCAACATTTTTCGTTCTTGGGCAGAACAAGGCAAATACATTTCTGTCTGCACAATCTCCACCGTTTGGCAGAGCTTGCTTGTCTGAGCAGTTAAGTGGAACATCCTTGAGGCCTTTCATCTCTAAATGGGAGATTGTATGAGCAGATCTGAGTCGGGGAAATGCTTTAGCTATGGTTCCACTACATCATTACAGGACAGTAGTGGCCAAATTGCTGGGGGTAGAGGGACGGTCCTCCTGATCACGGGACGTCTCCTCTGAAAGATGAAAGCAAACAAAAAACGAGACAAATCAACATAATGCTTGATGCATCAGACATGCATTTATGTTTTCATACCAGCAACTACGACTCGGCATACTGGCCAACTCCTCTCACCAGGTTGTTCATCTCCCTTTTCTTCGCTGTGGTGCTCCTCCGCCTCCTCGGGCATTTCCACCTGACCCAAGTCCTGCAGGTTCTCAACGCTTGACCCCTTTTCAAAATATAAGTTTGTTACGCACTGTATTATTTAAACTTTCATTTAATAAACATGAAAATGGACACAAGGCACACTGGACAAGGAACAGAACTGCATTAGCAAACAGTTCAACAGACATTCACGCTCTGATTACCTGTGACTGGGAGTAACAGTCTTCATCTGAGTTCCTAAATCCTTCTGGGGCCTCCATAAGCATCTCCAGAGCCTCCCCCTCCTCCTCTTCATCACTGTTGAGAGAGACAAAATACATGTATCAGGTCAAATATACTTTACTGTAAAGCCTTCCTTATCATGCTTTATTTACAGCAAGGTATTAAACAGAAACAGGTTTATGAAAATGTGGGATTGGAGCGTCAATCATTTCAAAAGTATAATGGGTCATGTCTTCAGTTTAAATAGCTCCTATGGATTTGTATGCAGGGCTTAAAGACCTCCGGCCAGGTGCCGGATTTCCGGCATATGGACATTTTAGATTCACAAACTATTTTCGACAACAAAAAAAAAAAACTCACTCCACGTGGGTTTTTGTTTTTGATGCGTTTTATCCAATCATATTCAGCGAAGCAAAGCAATATTTTACATTTACCAATGGAATGCGAGCAAGTTTTTTTTTATCCAATGAACAGCAAGCTACTTTCTATCACAATGTAGCGCCGATTCCGTGGTGTAGCACAGCTGAAATATGGAAACGAAGTTTATGAAAGCTGGTGAAGATACACGCGTCACTGAGAGAGGAGTAAAAAACAAACGGCGATAGGTATGGATTGAATAAACGGGTGGAGACGGGAAACCGTTTGACACTTGGTGCGACAAATTGTGCTCAACCAGCAGATAGAAAGTGCTCCTTCCACATGAGGTAAATCCCAGACACAACGCCGCTATGCGCGCACTCCGATATCTGAGCACACCGGGAGCGACAGTTACAGCTGCCGCTCCAGCAGCACTGACAGACCGGAACCTGACCTGTCTTTCACAATTTACAATCGTCATTCAGCATAAAAATGTGGCATTGCTTTGGCTGTTCTCTACAGAGCTCCCCAGGGGTCACCTGGTAAGAAAAAAGTAATTGATGTGGAAATCCATATGGGTATTAGTAAACCGTGCCCTCGAATTAGTAATCAGTGCGCACGGAGTCCTAAACCATGCCCGCGGATTAGTAGGCCGTGCACACGGATTTGTAATATGTATATTGATAACGTCAAACAGGGACACCACAGCGGCCCACAGAGTTGCATATAAAATGTAATTAACATGCTTTTTCTACAAGCATGATTTATAGGGAGTAAATAGGTTTCATATTGTCACCAAAACACATCGGATCATAAATTAGACCTACTGATGTGATTAATCAATGGTTATGGTTCACATATGGTCTACGTGCCTATGGCTATTACAGCTCACTATATGTATGCCAAGCTGTGTGTGATGGCTCTGGCTCACTGTATATAGGCCTAAAAGTCCCTCTTTGATGTTATCAACATAGATATTACAAATGTGTGCGCATGGTTGACTAATCCGTGGGCACGGTTTAGGAGTAAATTGTAAGAAAACCGTGCCCACTGATTTCCGCATCATTTTTTTTTTGTACCAGGTGACCCCTGGGGGGCTCCACAGTTATCCTTATTGCACTAGGTTTATAGATTAATAATGCTGTGTGTTGAATATTCACTCATTCAGCACAGAAATCTGTCCCCCCCCCCCCCCCCCCCCAATCAGTCAGGAACATTTCAGGCTCAGAATGTTTTTTTGCTTTAAGCCCTGCGTATGGACAAAACTATTCCATATGAATAAACTGGGAATGTCACTGAACTTCTGCATGGGTGAAAAAAAGGCAGCCAGTCATGTGAAATGGGAATGGAGATAGATAACATAAGAATTTGGGTTATATGAAGTCCTTATGAAATCAGGCTAAAAGAGTAGGCGTTGAGAAACTATTCAGTGTTCAACAACAAATATTTTTGGCGATCTGTACACTTCCCGACACAAAAATCCCAGATGATACACACCTTCCTCCAGTGTATATGTTCTCCTCGTCCTTTTCTTCCTCCGCTATATTCTCTTCCTCCATTTTGTGTTGGTCCTCTCCATGTTCTCCATCCTTGTCTTCCATTTCTACTTGGTCTTCTTCCTTTTGTTCCTCCTCCTGCTCCTCCTCCTCCTCCTCGAGGTCAGAGCAATTGAGAAAGTCGAAACTTTCGAGGGCCGTCTCGACTTCCTGACTGAAACTAGCAGAACTAGGCAAACAAACCTATGGAGAAAACAGAAATTTAGGCATCAAAATATCACCGTCAACATAGTGGATACCCACGCGAAAACACCCAACGTGCACACATGCACACGCTCACCGCCGGAGGATCTTCTGGTTGTTTTGACTCCTGGATGGACTGGTGTGGCTGAGCGTTTTCCTCTGAGGCTTCTTCTCTAAGTCCCTCTGCATTTGCTCCCATCTCAGTGGTGCTGTCCTCCGTCTCCACTTCAGACTGTTCAGCCTGAAGTGCTGCTGAGTCCTTGGGTGTGTCATCGTTCCCCTCCTGGGCTGACACACACACGTCTGGGTCTCCACATTCGGGTAAATCCGAGCCATCCGGCTTCTCCAGCAACACAGGATGGTTTGAGGAGACGTCAGAACAGCTCAGGTTTTCTGAGGTTTCAGAAAGCTCGACTGATTGGACAGACGCCTCATCAGTCACAGTACAATCTCGGCTAATGTCGCCGATGTGGCCGTCAGAGCTCGTACTCTGCAGGTGGCCGTTAGGCACCGAACACTTCGAGGAGTCCGTCTGACAGAAAGCCTCCGCGCCGTCCGGCTCGTCCTCCTCCTGGTTGGACGAGAGCGACGGCGTGGAGGTGCCGGAGCGGTGAGGGGTGAAGGACAGCTGAGTGGTGGGAGTGGTCTGCAGCGTGTTGGAGGCCGTCAGCCGCTGGGCGTGGTGCGCCATGGCCGGACTGGAGGAGTCATCGGAGGATTCGGAGGAGTTGGACCAGACGGTCCCGTTCTCCAGTTCCCCCTGCCTCTTTAACAGAGACTGGAGAGGAACCCAGCCGCAGAGAGGAGAGGCAGAGAGAGGAGAGAGACAGAAAAACATTAGATTAAAACATCATTATTCTATTATGTCTATACATAAGAAATGATTATGGTTTTCATGCGCATGTTGGTTATCAAATTACATCCAGGAAACAAAATATTTTGTACAATACCCCTTTTTGTACCCAAAGGGGCAATACTACACACATAATGCTACACTCAATCTTACAAATCACCATACACACCATGTCTCTAATTACAGATAATATGTCAAAATTGCAGCTGCTGAGGGCCCTGCGGGCCTTTCTGCAGTCTAGATTCAAACTGAAGGTGAACAGGCTTTTGCTATCAGGGTCCCTAAACTGGAATGACTTGCCTGAGGAACATAAGCTAAAAAAAATTGCATCCAAAAACACATTATTTTAAGATGATATTTTATTGATTTTGCTCGTTTGAACTTGTGCTGTGTCTTCGTTTACTTAAATTCTTTTTCTGTATAGTACCTTTGTTTTATCGTGTCCCATAAAGCAATTTATAACTGCTTCCACAAAAGTGATATACAAGTAAAGTTCATTATTGATTCATTATATGTTCCCTCTGACTTCTTTTGGTTCTGTCACCACAACACACCATACTACTCTACAGCTACATGCCAACACACCAACTGTAAACAGGTGAATCGGGGTGTTGTGCCGGTGAAGTCACAACGTAAGGCTGCCGTCCGGTCCGTCAAGCTGTCATGGAACAGTTCCACCAGCGAGCGGCTCTGTCCGGCCCCGACCCGCGGCGCCGCGCTCTTCAGCGAGGTGAGGAAGAGGAGGGACAGATTGGAGCGCTACTCAACCACTATTAAACAGCTACAAGGACCACAGCTCTGTTCATACATACTGTTGGTCTCACACATCCCACTACCGCTATCATTCACTTGGGGAGTCGCTCCCCTCGAGTCACGCACGCCTGTCCCACGACCACACATCCTAATACACACTCCTCTGCGAATATCCTCACACACATCACTGCTACCGCTACACACAAAGCAGTCGGGGAGCAGCTGAAACAGAACAAGCCAGCAAAATGAAAGTAATAATAGCCATCAGTAGGAATGAATGGCAAAAGAAAAAAAATGTAGGAAAAATATTTTGCAATGAAAAACTGCGTTATACAGTAAGTGTACTATAAACCCCTCACACAAACTACACTACTGGTGATATAACAGCAGGTGTGAAGGAGGTTGCTGTTAGCGGACAGTCAAAATGCTGAGATTGGATATGCTCTGGTCATGTGACTCACATAGAACACCTGCTCCCGCATGGAGGGTGTGTCAGGCGGGCTCTGATTGGATAACAGCCGCTTGGAGACCGTACTGGTGGATGATGTCTGGTCGTCCTTATCAAACGGGCTAAAAAAACAAAAACAGTACAGACAAGGAGTGAGATAAAGTGCAAAGCATACCCTAACACACATTTTAATAATTAACATTTTCCTTTTTTTTGTACTACTTGAAAAGTAATTTATTTTCAGCTTGGTCAAAGAAATCACAAGATGGTGAGGTAATGAGAAGGATTTGCTGAGGTTGGATTTACCTCCAGGTGACCTCCAGGTTGAGTTTGACTGTTCCAAGGTCGTTGATATCCACAGCGAGCGTCTGGGGCAGCGGACAGAACAGGTCGAGCATCTCGCAGGAGACGCTGCCCACCACCACGTGATTGGCCAGGCTCTTCAGCTCCGTCACCTGGGCAACCAAAACAGACTCAACTATCAACAACGACGACAATCAGCTGAAGCTTCTGACCATTACCAACAAACGATGTGGAACAGGGTTATTATAGTTTGGGATTTTTCATTAGTTTTTATATTTTATGCAGTTTTCAATTTTTACTTCAATTTCAGTTAAGTTTTAGTTTAGTAGTTTAGTTTTTATTTAGTTTCAGTTCTAGTTTTAGCATTTTTGGTAGGGGTGGTGTTTTTTAAACATTTAATGATAGAAGTTCATAACAGGTATTTTGAATATGTTTGCAACAGGTATTCTGTAATACAAACAATAAATCATATTCTTTAAAAAAATGTATTTACATAAATGTTTCAATGCATTGTCAGCTAACTTAGAGGTTGGACCAATTTGGCTTCATGCTGCATAAATGAATTGCATTAGCAATGAATTCAGACCATTTAGCTCAAAATAATCCCAAACATTTTCTCCCAACTATTTTCTGCACACGTGTTGTGCAGACGGCGATGCTGTTGGCACTTCCTCTGAGAGCCAGAGGGGATCATGGGGCCGAACATGTCGGTCTACAGGATAGCACCATGGTGTCTTGTGGTGTAGTATTCAGTAAAAATAGCCAAAAATTGTTCACCCCAAATTCATTCTCTTTTATTACCCTGCACATAAACAAAAGACTAAAACTAACATCTCACCATCATCTCTATATTTTTATTTTAGTTCGTTTTAGTTCAGTTTTAGTCTATTTTTTATATTTGGTTTTTAAACACCTAGTGTTCGTTTTAGTTTCCTATAATAACCTTGATATGGAATATTTTTTAGTGCGTGTAGTTTTACTGGTAGGTTTAAAGCTAATTTTCTCACCTTGATTGACAGCAGTTCTGTGACGAGAGGCAGGAAGATGTAATCCTCGCTGTCCCATATCTGCTTGTTGCTAACTTCCACTCGGCCCCGCAGCCTCCAGCGCTGCCGCCCGTAGCGCATCAGGACCTGCGGGGGCAACAAGCAGCCAACGTTACGTGTGTGAACAGAGACTGGAGCAAAATCTGTGCGTCTGTGTGCGTGTTTATGTGTTTCTGACCTCATACTGGTCACCAGCACACAGCCGCGCAAAGCCAGCGAGACCTGAAACATCAGAGACGGACAAGAAAGTAAGAATACGTCTGATAAAGAGTGGAGGGACAGCAGAGTCAAGTGAGAGAGAGAGAGAGAGAGAGTCAAGTGGGTGCAGAAACTGACTCACCCTTCATCTTAATGTGAAACTCTCCCATCTGGCTTTCCAGCTCACTCTCAAGTGAACACATGTGCTGCAGAGGAAGACAGAGGGAGAGGGATGAATAACTTATGATGTGGGATATCATTAACATGTGGCCAAATATTTATTTTTAGCAAAAGATTTTTTTTTTTTTTTAGATTGGGTGTGGCCCCAGAGAACCACATCCAATCTACTGTACATGTTCACACACACAAACACAATTACTTGAGGTGAAATACTCACCTCTGTGCATTCCCTGTAGCCCTTGTTGGCCTCGCTCAGGCTCTCCCGCGCCTCCTTACTGCCAGTGGCGGAGTTGAAGGCTGCCACCATCTTACTCGCTCCGTCACGCAGCCGCCGCTGTATACAGTACGCATCATACAGCTCCTCCACCTGGAGAAGCAGTTTACAAAGGTTTATTTTGTTCCATTTATTTTACTGCACTTCACGTCATTTTGTGAAGACAAGAGCTGTACCAATAGTGTTTATTAATATTATCACCAACTGACTATTATTTACTGTATATACACACCTTGCTGAGGTGGAACTCCAAGCGGCGCATGAACCTCTCTATGGCTTTCACTTGCTGGGGAAAAAAGGAACAAATACCAACTCAGTAAACTAATACATCATCTTCTCTCTACCCTTTTCAAACAAGTTACTTAAGGAAACTCACCTTATCCTGCTCATACAAAGACCCCTGCAGAGAATGACAAGAACAAAACAGTTAACATCACAAAGCATCAAATTAACATCCTGAATGAGGATAGATAGAGGTGACAGCAGCTAGGCTGGTACTGGATGGATGGTAATACTGGTGCGACTGGTTTGACTACATGGGTTCTCACCAGACGACCGTTCCTCTTGTTTTCTCTGATCTGCTGACCCAGACTGTCCAGCTCCAGCTGGTGGACCTGCAGGTACGACCTGACAACAGAAACAATCACCATGACTTTTGTTTTAAAGGTTCACAAAGAGCCATTTCCTGTTAGTTGAGCGATGTTCCACCTGGCAGCCATCCACTGTAATCAATGAGGACAGCGCCCCAAATGTGTTTACTCACTGTAGGCCTCTACGCAAGGCAGCGTACACTTCATCCAGCCTCTCGGGCTGGGGTGTTTTAGTGGGAGGGAGTTTGGTGGAGCCCGTGAACATCCTGCTTCCCTTAGAAGGCACTTTTCTTCTGGACCAAACACTGCTGAAGGAGGAAGAGGGAGAGAGAAATCATTTCTGACAAAGATGATAAGGCCTTCATGCTTACAGTGCAATACAAGCACATTCAAAATGGGCAACAAGGGAGGGGAGAGTATGAGAGAGAGAGAGAGAGAGAGAGAGAGAGAGAGACTTGTATTCATTTTTCTATTATTTCATTGTTTATGTTAGGGACTTTGTGCTTTGGCAACATGTTTTATCAAAACATCATGCCAATAAAGCTTAATTGAATTGAATTGAGACAGAGAGAGAGATTACTGTTAGTACTTTCATTATAATTTTAATTTGTATTTGTATATGTTGCTTTGGCAATAAGTACCTTTTGTATTTCATGCCAATAAAGCCCATTTGAATTTGAATTTGAATTTGAGAGAGACAGAGAGAGGGGGGGGCAGAGACAGAGAGAGAGAGAGAGAGAGAGAGAGAGAGAGAGAGAGAGAGAGAGAGAGAGAGAGAGAGCTCACCTGTTGAGTGGAGAAAGACCGTCACTACTGCAGCATGCTTGGACAGTTGAGTGCAGCACAGCGGCTCTAACAGACTGAAGGACATGTCCTGCAATTACACAGAGAGGAAGACATTAGAGGCCGAACTCCCCCTCCCCCTCTCTCTCTTCTTCCCTCTTCACTTCACGCCTTACTCTTTCTTCACTAATGATTACTGAGTATTCCTGATACCAGTGGTCAGCGAAGAGAAAATGGTGGAAGAAAGAGGACGGAAACCGCTCTCTCACTTCCTCCACATTGTTTTGTTGAGAGTCTGGGACGGCGAGCGACATGCAGCGACCGCAGCGGCCACCGCCGACAACAGCGGGGAGTAACAGTCTGCTTCTGCTTCCCTTCCCCTTCCTTCCCCGTTTCTCCACCCCCCCCTCCACATCCAACACACGGCTCAGGAAGTCTCATGGCTGACTCTCTACACAGGAAATTCTACACAGAGGTTTGGCCCGAGAATATAAAACCATCTCTGCGTGTGTGTGTAAAACCGCCTCTCTCTGCTCTGCTAAACCTTTCCACACGAGAGGAGAAAACTAAATCAGAGACACAAGTCATGTCACTTCAGAGTGGCGTGAAGCCACTGTCAGAGGAATGAGCAGTGATGATTCAATATTATCGTTTGTCGTGTTTCAGTGGAATCAAATTGTGTTGGTATGGTGATTTTGGGATATTGCGACACACAATTCTGCTCTCTAATCTGATGATAACAAGCAAATTTCATTTAAAAACTCTGACAAAACGAGGTACGGCAGGAATATTATTTGAAAATTACCATTCTGTTAAATCATGGGATGAACATTAACTTGATTATTTAACATGATTTTACATACGTGAGCCACATCCTGATATATATGGATCCTTATGATTATGGTGAATTAGATTTCAACCATATTGCCGAGCCCTAATGACCAGCACAGCTTCTACAGGAGCAGAGGGTCGTGCCGGGGCTAAGCTAGTCACAAAAGGGATTACAGACTTAAACCGGACTAAATCTGTCAAGCAAGAGCCAAACCCATATTAACACATGGGATCTGTGAATGAGTTAACACAAAGCTTACACAAACCAGAGACAGAGCGTAAAAACTGGTGGCATCTGTTGCTCCACACTACTTTCTGTGCAGTGACTCTCTCAAAAAGACAGAGAGGGAAATGTGTGAGTGCAGCCTTTGTGCGTTAATAAGACAACAGATGGGAGAGTGAAGTGTTCGGCCTGTAGGAGTCGCAGAGACAGACAGACAGACAGACAGACAGACTATCCTTTAACATGCTCAAACGCCTTTTCAGAGACAACATCACTGACAGGAGAATATGCTCTTCAAGTCCAGATCAATGCTGCAGTGACAGCGAGTCCAGTGAGGGTGCGGACTCGGTGGGCCTGCAGTGCTTCAGGGGTCCAGCTAAACCTCTAATCTCAGCCGCATGCTGAGAGGATTAGCTGGAGCCGGTCAGGGTGAGAGCATGGCGAGGTAAAGGTGCCATACCAGAGAGCCTTTTCAGATAAAACTAACTTCCCCCCCACACACACACCCCAACTTTTTGCCAAACAGAAGGCAGAAGACATGTGATGTAGTTAGCACTCGGGCCTGCTGCACCTTGAGGTGGGCCCAGCTATGGATGAAAGTGCAGTTGGTCATCATGACACACTGATACACATGTGAAAGGCCAGACAGACAGCACAAATCCTCCACTCCCTACCCCCCCCACCCCCCCACCCACACACACACCTCAAGCCTACACCTACACCTGTGATAGGCTCAGCAGGACTCTATCAGTATTGATTATCAGTGTCAATCGCCTAGTTTGTCCCTCTGTAACCTTTCATCAACATTATGGGGATCATTAGCTGTATTAATCCTCTCCGCGGGCAGCCTGAACAAAGAGGAGACTGTTTCAATCACCTCACAAGACTCAAGTTTTATAAAGAGCCGGTCACACACTCAGCAGGCCGGCGCGTGAACGACGAGTAGATGGAGACACGCGCACGCACGCACGCACGCGCACGTATAGTCCAGACTGTATTCCGTTTTTTTTTTTCCTCAATTCTGCATCTAGACTGGAGCTCTTAACTGATAACTACGTCGCACAAGCACACGCACATTTTAGACTATATAATCCATACTTTTGTGTGTGTGAGAGTGTGTGTTGGAGGAGGAGGAGGAGGAGGGGGGGGTCCTGGTTTGGAAAAAAAATAAAACCACCTCGATTTACAGATTACTGGATTAGCCTAACCCGGCGGTAACAGGCCATTTAAGTAAACGGACAACCGGATACATGTTCACATCACCGAGCTCTTCTTGAAGTAACGATGTGCCCGAGGAGTTAAATCGGCAAACTTGGGAACAGTTACG
Organism: Centroberyx gerrardi; assembly: GCF_048128805.1. NCBI lineage: Eukaryota > Metazoa > Chordata > Actinopteri > Beryciformes > Berycidae > Centroberyx > Centroberyx gerrardi. The sequence goes on from NC_135997.1 coordinate 17,260,240, forward strand.
ACCCCCATATCCTACCCCACCCCACCCCCGGAGCTCATCACAGGCCACAAAGTCAACTCCTGCCCGGATCAGGAATCCCCCCTCTCCCTCTAAAAGTGTCCTCACACCGAAACACGACACACAAAAAGAACCACAGAGCGAGAGGAGGCAATCACAGCCCGACTGACTTCATCATGTCGGAAAGGGACATCATCACACCAAAACATCATTAGCTAGAAAGCAACTTCACGTCGGACAGACTAGACTCGCACCCGTGTAAAGAAAAATAACAGGATTCTTGTTGTGACCTTGGCGATAAAAGCAGCAGCCCTACCTGTGTCTTAAAATCCGACGACCCAGATAATCTGACGGGGAGCCCATTTCCGTCGCGATGCTCAATACAGTTTGGAGAGGTTTCCAATATTCTCCTCTGGGCGCTGTCCTTCTCCTTGATTTCGCAGTTTTTTGTGTCTGCGGTCAAGCCAGCAGCAGTTCCCTAACAACTTCCCGTCAGTAGCTTTCAAAATAAAAGTTTAAATCTGAATCGCAATTTGCAGTTTATCTGTTTGGGAACACAAAAATGTGACTGGAATACAGAGTATGCTAGATGTCTTTGTAAAATCTAAAATCAGTTCTATGACATTTCTTTCACAGAGCTATAGAGATAAACAAGTGGGATATTTGGTTTAGAGAGAACTGAAATTGAAAGTGATTGACACTGGGGAAAAAAAAGTAGCATACAATGACCATTAAAAAAGTCTGCATGAATGAAGACAAACTGAATTACACACTTAAAGAACTATAAGTTGAATGGAGAACTGAGGCAACAATTAAGGGGGAAAAGGGAAAGGGGGGGGAATGGAAGTCACAGAGCTATAGACTGGGCTTGTCAATACCTGCAAACAATGCAAATGTAAAAACATTGTGTTATATGCATTAAAAATAAATTAAAAACTTGTTTGTCACATTTTGTCAAAAGTTATGGCCTTGCAAAACAATTTAAATCAAAACATAAATGTATCCTTTAGTTAAATAAACTACTCCTCTAGTAGTTAACAGCTAACAACTATTACAAACATCATGCAATTATGAGGATTATACACAGCCCATCCACTGCTGGTCAAACTGTGTAAATAAATACACAAAATTTAGATTAAAAAAAAAAAAAAAAGACCTAATTGTATCTTTAAGCTCTTATTTCACTATTTCAGTGTATTTTATGTGCTTTATTTTTAAAATGTTGCATGCAAATAATTCTAAAATGTACAGTTATGTATATACATGTTCTTCCATCTGTACACCTTATAAGTGAATACCTTAGGCTATATGTGAATAGTTAATAATGCACACTTCCATGCCTGCTTCAAGTTTATAAATCTATTAACTAAGAAGTTATTTTTACTGTTACTATCTGTTGTATTATTCTCATGATTGATTGTGGTAATTACTTGTTGTATAATTCTCTCTATTTGTCTTATTCTTACCTATATCTTATTGTGTGCTGCTACATCAACGATCTAATCTAAAAACATCACGCTACTTTTATTTTGAAATCAAATCCGCAAACCGGAAGACATGTTGTCGCTAGTTGCTGGGGCAACAGGGATGTCTCTGGCTCTGTCACTATTTTCTCCGTTGCTTTTGCTGCTGCGCTGGCGACGCCACGGTGAAGCCAACGGAAAAAAACAGGCATGATGTGTTCCGAAGCGGAGGAAGGAGTAAAGTACCGACGTCTCTCACAACCACAGCAGTCAGTCACCCATGGGTGTTCAGTTTAAAGTGTAGGTGAATTTCAGTCTGAATGTTTAATTTAAATCTATCACGTGCAGGCACAGAGGACAGTTTGTTCACATTTACCGAAAGCAGGGGGCGGTGGGGAAGGAAAGCATGTGGCGCATTTTCCTCACGTTTTTCTAAACAAAACAGGACGTTACAGGTGTCAAAACTGAGGATGCTGCTGTTCATCTTCTCGATTAAATAACTGATCGCTTTCGGTTGAAACTCCATCGTGTATTATTGCATAGTGCCTCAGTAATTTAGAGCAAAGTGGGGGCCACGACTGAACTCTCGAAGAGATGCAAGTCATATGACATGCAGAAAGACTGGTAAGAGAGTGGTTAGCAGGGAAATAAACTTACTTTTTGTCTACAACTAAGCCAGTGAAAGTGGGTAGTACAATTCTCCAGCCACTTTCACTAATTTACCAAACAGCTAGCTTTTTAAGACCGTTATGTTGATCTCCTCGCCAGATCCTGTCAAAGTGGCTGGCAGAACAAGCTAACTTTCCCACTCTGGTTAGCAGGAATGGACCAGTACCATCTACATTTGCACATGTATCTTCGGGAGGCAGTGGGTGTTGAACCCATGCACAATGACCATTTGTTTACAGCTACTATGTTAATCTGACCCCTATTATTAGATGGGAAGGTCCCCAAACCTCAGAAACTAGTGCACCTAGACTCAAAAAGCCTGGAGCTACTTCACAGAGAATTAGATGAGAAAGATGGTACTGTATAGGTGACATGGGAAGATAGGCGAGCACCCTGGGGTTCACAACTGATATCTCTACTATAAGATAAGGCTCAGATGGTTGTAAAAACTAAAATATTGTTTGGATCCACGAGAACAGCCTTCCATTCTCCAGACTTTATATCTAATCCATCACAAATTTAATCTTTGTTACTGTCTTTTCTGGCTTTGGCAGAGAATTGTTCATATTCACAAATTTGCGTAGGCTCTCCCAGACCTTAGTAATAACACATGAATGCTTAAACTGAGTGATGTTCCCCTTTAAGTAACTGAAAAAGCCATCACCTCATTTAATGTGCAGTATTCATCAACTGTCCTAAACAATGAGTCCCTTTTTGTTAGTGCAGTACAAAGTTTAGACGAGAAAGTTTTGAGAAATGTGTCAGTGGAGGCTGATGGATCTGCTTTGCTCAAAGTGTTTGAGGATAAGCTACAGTGGCAATAATTTTGGTTCACTGGATTGTGTATAAGATCCATCATAGCCCATGGCTCATCGTGGAAGAAAAGGCATGTTGTGATTGCACATGCATTCTAGCATCACGGTCAAAATCAGACATTTATTCAGTAACTTAGATGAATGATCTATTTTGCGAATTCTAAATATTGGTTATGAATGGTTTCAAAAACATAGGAGTGAAACATCAGCTTGTAATGCAAACAGCCTAAAAACAAGAGTTTTCTTTTATAATAATTATGCTCAAATCAACTGCTTTGACACCTGGTAAAATAGTTGTAATCAAGTCCCAGTTAAAGCTAAACAAGACCTCAAATCTGTCACAGTAGGAGTTCAGTGGTGTGTCAGTTTCATATTTCATAGTTAAGGTAAAATTCTCTTAATGTACAAATGTGTGAACATCTTAATATAAAATCATCCATCTAATAAAATGCATTTCCATGCAAAACATGCAATTTGACTTTTTTAGCACTCATTTATTTCTCAGCAAATTGTGATCATTAACAGAATATTTTTGGCTGTAACTGTACCACAAAAATGTGACAACGGCCCAAGCCCATCACACATTGATTTTCAATTTTCATGTTAAATTATTTAATAAGAAAAGTACGACTGCAGAAACCTAAAACTTCAATGCGACTTTTTCTTTTTATTGGTTGTACAGTCATACATCTGTTCTCATCTGCCATCCATTAAGTCGTCATTCAAGCTGCTAGCATTTCACTGTCAGCGGTACAAAAAACTAACAAAAAAATAAAACATCAACCCCAAGTGGAATGGCGACATGAGGGAGCTAAACAACGTTCTTTCCTCGCACTTATCAGTGACAATGTTTAGCACATGATATGCAGAATCAAGGGTGTGACAGTGGCAAGAAAGGAGCATAATATAAGCAGCGCAGAAGCTCTTAAAAACTAGAATGGGCTGATGTCTATGATACACCACCCACAGAAAAAGAAACCAAAAAATAAAAATCTCATATTTCATTTTTTTTTTAACCACCTTGAGGTGGCTGTATTGAACGGTGTTATCATTACCCTCCTGAATGTTGCCTTTATCTTGTTCCTGCTGTGGCCAGTAATTTTGTGACATTGATAAGGATAATTCTGGTCATTTTCAACCTGGGCCTCATCTTTTTGCCATCATGCAGACTGCTTCTGGTGAAAGGCGCACAGCTCTCCAATACAATTCAAGGGGGCAAAAGGAAAACTAAAAGTCAACCCCCCTAAAAATATGCCCATTCCTCAACTGTATAGGAGAGCAGTGCTCCCTGCTCACTGAGAGGTATCTAGAGCTCTTCAGTGAAATAACTGAAAAATAAAATAACAAAATTTTGATCAGAATTGATCAGCATAATGGCAAAAACTAGGAAAATATGGCCCAGGTTGAAAATAAAAAAACGTTGCCTAAAAACGTAATAAAAAAAAAGGTAGAGGGGGCAGCAGTGGCACCTGAATAAAAGATTCAAATTACACACACACACACACACACACACACACAGTAATTACTTTCAGATACAATTAAATTCATTTTCTACCTTCTTTGAATACATTTAGCACGCTATTTTTAATGCAGATAATGTGGCATAGCTATTGGCTACCATGTCAGAGAGAAAACCCGGGGGGGGGGGCAAAGGTAACAGTCAGGAGGCTAATGACACTGTCCAACACAGCCACCCCAAACTTCGAAACGCATTGAGATGTATTTTTCTGGTTGGTAAATCCTTATTAAAAATCTTTATGACTTATCTAAGTCTTCATCAACAACATGATTAAAAGTAAATCTTAAATTACAACAGGGATGTTCATTTCTGTGCAGGATGCATGTGTTTTGTGAGCCTAAATACCAAGAATTAAACGAAGGTGTGTTCAAGGGTCTGTGTGTGTTTACAGTCGACCCTCCCATCACCGGTCCATCATGCTGAGGATCATCTCCGGGGTCAGGTCTCCGTTGGGCGGGGCCTCCTGTGCCGGCTCCTCTACCTGGGCCAACCCCTCCGTCTGAGCGGCCGATTTCCCCCCGGCAGCCTCCGCCTCCTCAGTGGTTTCCTCATCGCCCCCCTCCTCCTCCTCCTGCTCTTCTGGCTCAGCTTCAATCTCCTTCTTCACAATGATGTCGTCCACCTCTCCGGTGGCCTCGTCCTCCACACGGATGATAGCAGCTGCTGTTAAGAGAGTTTCAGGTTAGAGAATGCTGTTATAAAACTACCAGGGCTAAATATGGATTTAAGATACGTTTAAAAAAGCCTCACTCCTTCCAACTCTGCATTAACTATGCAGTCATGCAATTATTCGCAAACATTTACAGACTCTTGAAATTAACACATGGTCCATTCTTATCGTGTAGGGCTTCACAATATTATCGTTTATCGTCTTTCAGTGGACTCACATTATATGACACTGTGATTCTGTTGTCTAAATTGCTAAGTAAATTTTATTTAAAAACTGAGGTATGAAACACTTTAAAGGAATATTATTTTAAAATTTCTGCTTCATTTTGTTTGATATCACACTTCAGTTCAATGTGATGAGCTTCAATGTCATTATTTAACGTGATTTGCACCTCTCTATATAGAAAAAAAATCCTTCTGATTATCACGATATTGATTTCAACCATTATCGCCCGGCCCCATTTACAAACACAACTTCTTATATACAATTAATAATGACAATGGCTTAAAGAAATTGGAGAAACTCAAAACGTCGAACGCTGATAGACCTTCAGTATACAGTTAGCAGAGTGTATGGAAGTCTGACACTTACTGTCTGGTTTGTTCTTAGGGGGCCGTCCACGTTTCCTCTTGGCTGGCGGCTCCACGGGGGCCGGGATCGGGACGACTGGTGGATCCTGTTCCACCTCAATCTCAGGTAGGTCCTCATCCTCTTCCATTTCATCCAGTTCATCCTCTACATAAGAGAGAGGAAGGAAAGGTAGGGGATATTATCCTTCACTCATTCTTAGGTTGGGAAGACAAAGACTTAAAATCCAAACATAATGAACAAACTTACTGAGTCTTTCCAAAAGATACTACCACCACAAAAGGACACAACTTACAACCATACGAAAACATACACTCAGTGGCCACTTTATTCGGTAAACCTCTCTGTTTACACAAACGGCTCACTCCTCTAGACAGTGAATCACAAATGGACTAGATCTGTGATTTACGCAACTGAACATGGTATAATTGGTGCTAGTCGCACTGGTTCCAGTATTTAAGAAATGGAGGACCTCCTGGGATTTTAATGTGCTACATTGTCTATAGTTTACCAAGAACGGTGCAATAAACAAAACAAATCCTGTCAGCTGCAGTCCTGAGGGCAAAAATGCCTCATTGATGAGAAAGGTCAGAAGAATGGCAAGACTGTTTTTGAGTAACAACTTGCACCAGTTCTGATGTCAAAATGCAGAGCTGCTACACCAAACACATATAGGTTGGCAGCTCTGTAATAAAGTGGCCACTGATTTGATCAATTTATGAAAAGTATAGATAGTGCGCTTGTACCTGAGTCGTCATCATCATCATCCTTCCTGGAACGCATCTTCCTTTTCCTGCCACGGCGGGCCCTTTTGGGCGGGGTTCCATTCTCATCACCGATATCCTCGCCTGTGCAATTATCAGTATGACGAAGCATTGTGTTCTGAAGGGCAGAGAAAACACGACCATCACAACCCTGTGACATAAACAACTATCCTTTTCTATGTGAAGGGTACTTGTGCATATGTGTGACATCTCAGCGCTCAGTTCTACCCTGCGAGTGAACGTCTTGCTGCACTTGCTGCAGACGAAGGCGGTGGGGATGAAGTTGGGATCATGGTAGCGCTTGAAGTGCATGTCCAGCAGCTGCTTCTGCCGGAACGTTTTCTCACACTGGCTGCAGGCAAATGGCTTCTCCCCTGTGTGTGTGCGTTTGTGCATCGTCATGTGGCGCTCCTACGAGGGAAGAGGTCAGAGAAAGGACAGCCATTTAGCGTGAAAAGAAATTAATAAAAAGAGAGATCCAGATGTGAAATGGAAACCTCGGCAACAACTGCTCCATACTCCACATGACACATACCTGTCTGCAACAGTAGTCACAGTGTTCACACTTGAAACGTTTCTCATTCTTGTGAGTCTTCTGGTGTTGGATGAGAGCGTACCGCTCATGGAACACAGCGTCACAATAACGACATTTCTTGCCCTTCTCAATGAACGAGTGCTGCTTCCGCAAGTGCACACCTGGGACAGAAACAGTCAAGTCAGTATAGATATAAGAATTGAGCCGAATCAAGTCCCAACAGGTGCTACATGGGCTCAACAGGTGCTACATGGGCTGCTTTAACCAGTTGTATAGGGATCAGAAAAAAAGTGGAGCCAGTTAATTGAGGTTCACGGCAGTTTTGCTTTGAAATATGCTATGAAGGCTAAACAGATATATTGTACTGATGACTTCCACTTAAGTACATACAGATTCATCCAATTCCCCATTGAGTAGAACTACAGTGAGTACATTTACATACACACCAATACTCCAAGTTACTGGGACTAATCAGCTTATGGCAATATTTCAATTACAAGGTTTACATGGTTCAAAGTAATGTGATTTCTCTAATAACCCGGTTATTAAGTCTAAAGGAACCAACGTAAGAACAAGTTTCCCAGCTCTTCCTCTCCTTTGTCTGTCTGGGGATGTTGATGACAAGCAAGATCATCAGATAAAAGGTTGTTTACATGACAGTTTCCAACAGTAGTTGGAGTACTGCCTTAATCTGTCCAAGATCAAACTATTAATGTGTATGTAAACATGCTCAGTGACAACAGAGGGGTGTACAGGGCTCTCACTTTTTCCATGGCTGATTTAAATGCAAGTGAAGTCTGCTGTAGGAAGGAGAACAAGAAGAGCTACGGGGGGGGGGGGGGATATATGTGAAAAACTATCCAAACAGTGATTCAAAGGTGTTCTTTGGTAATGGGGTTTAAAATGGAATCAAATAAAGAAAGAACAAACAACATCAAATATGGCTATTATTTAACTTCCCTGGTGTCAGAAAATGAGATAACTTCAATATTCAGAAAAGCGTCAATAGTAAAACACAACGAACCGAGGTCACTCTTGCGGGCGATGACCGTATCACAGTGGGGGCAGTGGAACTTGGCCACGTTCTCGGTGTGTTTCTGCAGAATGTGCATCTTCATGGTGCCGCTCTGTGTGAAGCGAGCATGGCAGATGTAGCACTCATACGGCTTCTCACCTGCAACAAAGAGGAGACAGTATACCAAGTGAGGGATTTTTCTCAAACTGGAGGTGAACCAGGATAATCTTCTGACCGCTTAATGCTGCGAGCGTCTTACCTGAGTGTGTCCTCATATGTCTCTTCAGCTTGTAGGTGTCTCTGCTGGCATAGCTGCACAGACTGCATTGGAAAGGTCGCTCCCCTGTATGAGAGCGGATGTGCCTTTTCAACTTACTCACCTATAAAACAGAGAGAAACCTTCAAAAAACAGCCCATCCCAGACGACAGGAAAGGGAAATTCACATTAGGTAGGTGTCTAAACAGAAATCAATGTGCGATTACTTGCCTCTACGCTGCAATAGTCACACATGGAGCACTTGAAGGGCTTCTCGTGGGTGTGCTTGTAGCGACGATGACGCACCAGCTCACCACTGGTCACAAACGCCATATCGCAGTCTGTGCATTTATGAGGGCGTGTGCCTAAGAAATTGAAAGAAAATGTTTTGTATTCCTGCAGTCTATAAGAGTAAGATGGAAAAGCAAGAGTACACCTGAAGCAGGGGTGAAAATTAACTGGTGGTAAATGCCTACTCTGTTTTGTCTTGAATGGAGAAATTGCTGGTCTAATAACATTTCAGCAGGAATAACAATAACTATCCCAGCTGGACAGTGTTGAAAGAGCAAAGTGTAATTTCTTAACTCACCAAATTATCCAAATCATTACAAACTATACCAAACTCTTTTCCCCACCATTATGTGGCTTCCTGAATATCACACTTCTTCAAATACCTGTGGTGCTGTGTGTATTGAAGTACCTGTGTGCGTGTTGAGGTGGTTCCTCAGCAGTGTGACTGTTCTAAAGGCCCTTCCACACAAGTGACACTTATGTGGCCTCTCATCTGTGTGGCTCTTCATGTGCCGGTCCAGGTTGGAGCGCCGTGGACACGTGTAGCTACACAGCTCACACTGAAACGTCTTCTTCACACCTGGGGACAAAAAGCAGAGATAATGGGTTCCTAGAAAGCACCAAAGACCTACTCCATTGATGACAACGCCTTTTTAGGATGGTAAGGCATTGCATGTTGCATGGCATAGCAAAACCTTGGCAAATGCTTAACAGGTTGCACAATTTTTTGCATTTTTGAATCAATGGAAATATCCACTGTGACTTGGGGATATACTAAAGAAACAGGTTTGAATTCTAACCTTTCTTCTTGATCTTGGTGGGCTTTGGTGGCTTCATGTTGCCCACAACCTTCTCAGCATTCACCTCGGAGAGTAGCCCCTCCTGCTGCTCCTCCTCAAAGTCGTAGACAGAGACATCCATGTCACGATCACCCTCTGCATAGCGCAGGCGGCTCTTCTTTACTTTCTTTCCCCTGCGGACAATGGCAAGGGGCTGGTAGTCTGGGTCCTTGGACCAGTCGGGGTCGTCTTGCTGGGGCTCAGCAGGTTCCTCGTCCTCCTCCACCGCCACTTCCTCCTCTGCCTGAGTCCCCTGAAGCTCCTCTTGGGCGGCCTGGAGCTCCTCCTGCTCTATAGTCTCCACCTCTCCATTGGCACCCACTTTCACCACCTGAAGATTAACAGGGTGCATCTTTCATGAGGAGACTTTCCTTCAACACCATGAAGAAGGTAGCACAACAGTTAACCGAGTATGGTAGTTTGTTTTAGGAGGGCATAACTAAAAAGGGAGTTAATTTGGTTTCACAGAGTGGTTCAATGTGGTTTCGCACCTGGAAGCCCTCAGGCAAGGGAAGAGTGTGACAGATAACTGGGTCTGTTTCACTGTTAGCTGTCGAGGCATCAACAAAAGTGGCCTGGAGTCCCTCCACAGTTCCCGTCGTGACTGGTACCTGCACCAGCTGAAGCTGACCAAGACCTAGTGCAGCACCTGCCTGCTCCTCCATATTCACCACCTGCGTAGAAGAACAAGTCATTTCAACTTCATCAACAAATGCAAAAATTCAACCCTCCAACAATGGGGATAATAAATAATTATCCAGCATAATTATCCATTCTAACCTATATTCCATACCAACCTGCAGGGTGATGATCTGACCCTCGTCTCCACCGGTAACGGTCACTGTGCCGCCCCCCTCCAACACTTCAGTCTTCATTTGCAGCAGAGTCGGATCAAGAGCGTCCATCACCATCATCTCCATGTTACCGGCTACCTCGCCTTGTGTGGCTATGGCTGCCCCCTGCATCAAGGCCTCCCCGCCCTCTGGCAGAACCTTTCCTTCTGGAACCAAGGCAGCAGCCTGAGCTGTCTCCATGGAAACAACCTCGCCCTCCATGGAAACGGGCCAACCAACAAACACTCTGCCAAATAGAGAAGACATATAAAAATAGTCAAATAGAGATCACGACTTATGGGACTGATATAGTTTTCCTCTGTAGGTTTTGTAGCTAAAGTTTAATACATTTGACCCCTAGGGGAAACAACAATATTATTTTAACCTAAACGGGGGGGGGGGGGGGGTTCTCACTCACGATGCATGTTTTAATGCAATTCAGAGGTTGAGGGGACATGAGGACAGATGCAAACTATACATTAACAATAAACAAATCCTCTTGCACAGATACTACACCATTTCAATGTTCACCCTAAGGCTATATTAATGATGCAATATGGCAACTAGTAACAGTGATATTCTAGGCATTACGATCGGGGTTTAATTATGTTTACGTGAATGGGCATTATGGATTGAATAGAGTCTTTGTACTAACCGAACAAACACTCGAGTTAAAAAATAATTTGTTAATCCTATACTTTTTCCACAAAATCCTTGTGCAACTCATCGTCTATGGAGCATCTTGTGACTACTTTGATACCATCAAAGTTTTAAGTCTTCGTTCTGTGATTTCTTTTTAGGAGACAGTTGTGCGTGTTCAAACATAGTAGTCATCGTAGTTAGACGATTGACATAACATGATTCTTTACATTGAGTGGTATTCCCTTTTAATTTAACGTTACGTGCTTCACACAATCCAAGTCGCAGTACGATTGCGATGTTACGACGATGAGGTTTTTATTGATCGGTACTTCAAAGCCACTCACTCGTAATTTATAGAAACATTTTACAATACTACCTATAGTCTAGACAACAATATATTAATCTGAAAATGATACAAAGTACTTAAATATCAACTCGGGTTTAGTTTGGTAACTCGGGAGGCGCGAGCAGTCTGAAAACAGGAAACAAAGGGCACGAGAAGATGGACGTCAGGCCTAAACAAACTTAAAACCGTAACACCGCTATTACAGACATATTTGCCTAAATGCCACAATATATCAGACAGAAAGCACGACTGTGTTCAACTGAAACACTCAGCTGTATTTTACAGACTTATTTACAACATTTTGGATAACGATAGAGGGAGACAAACACCCCCCGCCAGCCGCCTGGACGGTAAGCCCTACCGTGACACCTAGAGGCCGCCGACAGCTCCTACAAAAACGTTTCCCGGTGCGGGGGTGAAGTAACTGTTTCACTTACTTCCGAGTACTTGTTCGTCACGGTATGTTCTCCTGGACGCTCGGTGTCTGTGTTTTCTCCCCTCGCTCCCGATGCGGACGTCTTTATCTCTTGCGCTGAGCTATTAATTCTCTCCCGCTTTAGAAGAGTTGGCCTAACACAAAATGGCGGCCCGTGGCGCTGAACGGACATGCGCAAACAGAGGGCCGACGGGAAAAAAGGGGAGCGCAAAGCAGTTCACAGGCAGCTCGCGCCAGTTTTGAATTTAAGCGTGGGCGTGGTGTCGGAGTGAACGTTCAATGATGATGATGATGAAGATGATTAGGCCTATTGATACTGCTGCTGTTGTTGTTGTTGTTGTTGTTGTTGTAAGTAGTAGTACCAGCAGTAGAAGTAACACTAGTGTATCATGTACAATTTTTCCAATGGGAAATGCAAATATACTATCTATAAATATGCCACCAGTCGTTTTTGACTTGATACCGGTACATACTAGGACCTATAACTTTTACAATTTTATCATTTTTAGTTTCTGTGACTATAACCTACAGAAAAGCTTGTAAGTGCAATGAAGCAGTGTAAAAAGTCAACCACCAGAGGGCAATGTGGTTGTTGTAGGTGTAGGGCGGGCCTATCGCCTGCTTGTCTCCTTCATAGGGAGTTTGAATTGTATAATTGTCGTGTAGATTGAAGGAAACAAGACTGTAGCTCGATTTTTACATCAAAACAATAATCTGTATTCATTTTGATGGGCTGCTAATGACACTGCAGCGTTTTTAAACTGAAAACTGATCCTGTCCAAAATCCTGATATGACTAGACAAATGTGTCTAATACTGTAGCATAGAAAATCACTAAGCTAACTGTTGTTCAAATATCCCCATTAAATTTTGTTCTAATTGTGTATTTTCTGTAGGCCTACAGATGATTTCATAGATGTAGGCATTACCAGCCTTCCACTAGACCAAAAAGTCAAGAGGAAAGAGGTCTGACCAGCTAACATTAGCTGCCACATCACTGGAATATATTGCAACAATTGCAACAACTCACATTAATTTTCCATGTAATCGTGCAATGAATAATAGGAGAGTTGTGGAGGAGTCTTCAGCTTGACCAAGACACAAAAAATGAACAGGTTCATCTGGCTTCTCGCTCAAGAATGCTATGAACACCTTGAAAATCGAAATACAGAATCCATTTTGGTAATTTTTCTTCATAAGTTATGAACTTTTCTGCTGTAAATGATAGTTTCATCATGTGTTGTGCAGCAGCTGCAGAAAATACTTGACCTTTGGGCAAGTGCACATGCCTTCTCGGTCAGGCACTGTTTGATGTGTGCATAGCTCTGACATCATCTTTGCTGTGCTAGCGCAACCTGTGGCGAACCATTGTTTCTCATTTAATTATCTACTGATGTCGTATCTCTTCATCTTTAAACGCTTTCTGGCTAAACTGCAGTAACAAATCCTCTTCCCCCCACTTTTGTCCCAGCTGCCAAACTGTACTGTGGCATCTTTCTAAATGGCAGAGGGAGCTCAGGACGGCTTCATGTTCAAAAGAATGATAACTTATTCTCTTTTCTGCCATTCAGAGTTTTGTCGAAGGCAGGCTGTGTGTTGTACAGAATCACTCCACAGCCTCGGGTGGAGATAATAAGTGATAGTCTACTGCTGCGGGCCTTGATAATGACTAGTGCTGCACAGACAAAGGACCGATTCCCCTGGTGATACCTGGATAGAGTGAGTCCTCTGGATCTCATTTAACAGAGGAGGCTCCCTATTCCCAAAATCACATTTTAAGAGTTCTATTCCATAACATTGTATTTCATGTTGCATTGAAAATCACTGTATTGCATCATTCGATATCTCTGGAATGCAGACGATCCAGTCAACCAAGGATCAAAGTTAAGTTAGTTCTTTGAAAAGTACAATACTTTGTCAAGACTACATGCCATTTATTTATTTCTCAATTTTGGGTACCTCAATATGGAATTAAACTCTTTATTTGTTTTTGGTATTTGTGCAGGACTATTTCTTTAAAAGCCTTATGGTGTATCATACTGTTCACCTCTCACTGTTCGCCGGCCCAAATGTCCTTTTCATCAGAGGAGCCGCTCATGAACTGAGCTCAGATTACAATGTCATCCGCTCTTCAATCTGGTCTTTCATCTTCTGCCTAATTAAATTAAACAGACTTCATCTTATTTGTCTGTGCTATATCCACAAAAATAGAGAGGGCATCACAAGCACGTTCACAACTGAAGGTACGGGTGAGATCTAACTAACCTGGAAGATGCATCCAAGCTTCACAGCCTGTCAAACAAGATCCAGAGAATAGAAATAAGGACGTACAGAGAGTCAGAAAGATCTATCTGACCCAAGACGAGACACTCGGTCACCCTAAAAAAACATTTTCTTTTGCTCGTAGGTTGTAATAATGTAGGCCTATTACGTCTGCAGTGTAGCCCTAAAATAACTGATGTTATAATACTCCATATGGAAAAGTTAATACGGGCTCATAAGTGGAAAACAAGTTATTGCTGGGCTGCTGCGCGGCCTTGGGAAGGGAACTAACCACTCAGAGAGGAAACAGGTTTTGGATGAGCTGCTCGCCTGTGACTGGCCAGTTGGGTTATGAGGTTTCAGTTGAGCCACAGGAAATAGAGGTTACTGGAGCTCTTTATAATAAGCATCTCATCTCATCTTCTCTTAGAAAAACCATCTTCACAATATTTTTGATACATCAAAACATGTAGTTCAACTGGAGATCACCCAATTTTGTTAATGTGCTTCTGTAGATATGAAATGTTTATACCTCCATAATGTGAGGTGAACATTTCATGATCCCCATGGAGAAATTGTATAAAGGAAAAATTAATCAAACTATTAGGGTAATAAATCAATGTTGAATGCAATCTATTGAGTATTGTTATAAAGTTATTTTAAAATCTACCAATGAGCCCAGTGTAAATGCCACATTTATATCAAATATTCAAATCAGGCTACTCATTTCCCATGCATGTTGCTACATACAGTATGTTTAATAGTCTAACTGAAGTTTCATAGAGATTTCTGCTTGTGGATGCAGGCTTTTACAATATGGCTTATAAATGAAGGGTGGTGTGAGACATAACTATGAAGATTAAGAGGCTTCTCTTCTGAACCTAAAGTAACGAATATCAACCCAATCTAACTGAAGGGCGAGTCTACTATCTCTTCATGTTCTTCAGTTCTTTTTTTCTAATTGCCCGACATGTTCTTATGCCAATTTCTCTTGAGTTGCTGCTTGCAGCTGTATTGTTGAATTTATTCTTTCAAAAACATAATTATTTAATTAGTTGAGAATGCATTGCCAATTAAGTCTACATGATATTGGTTTTTAAAACAGCTGTTTTCCACTTTTAAGTATGATACTATCTTAACTTATCTCAGACTTATGAAGACTTTAATTAGCTTTTCAATATTGAATCCAATAACGTCATACACTGGAAATAAATTCATATTATGAACAGGTTATGAATACAATAATTTGATTCTATGTTTTCTGAACAAGCCTTTCAGCTCTTAATCAAGGGCTCCAACTATTCTCAAAGGAACTGTTCCTCTGGTATTGGTGTGTTTGGGGCGGGAGACTGCTCCCTTTGCATTTGATAAGAACCATTACTAATGGGCACTGTCCTCCGAATTCATTATTCCTTTCCAACATAAACCACTTTTTGAGGGACATAGGAATCTACACAGACAACCCGTTACTTACAGCATTTCAAAGCATCTTCTCCGCATACAAAATAAATTATTAATTTGTTACATAATCATCAGAACATTTTGTTCATTTCAGTTATTGCCATTACAATATCTTCACATAGGCCTACAGTTCTTCAGTGCATTTGCAGGGCTGAAACAAATATCAGTACTGTCAGTTTAGCTCTTTCTCTCTCTCTGCCTCTCCTTATTTTATCACCATCTTTTCCTCATGTTTTTTCTCTCTGAGGGGAGGGGGGGGGAGAAAAAGGCGAGGTTCTGTTGTCAAATCTGTCAGTCTAGCCAGCCTGGCCCCTCCCACTTCATTGGAGGCATTACATACTGCTGGTGCTCGTGCTCTTAGCAACGGTGCCTCAGCAACAGAGCCAAGGCAACAGAGCTCCACGGCAACAGCGTGCCGTGTCTCCCCAATGGAGCTGCCATTGGGCGGACCAGCGCTTAGGCACTACACCCAGAGCAGACCCAGACCTCACCGACAAAAACTGAACTACCGTCCCAGCAGACCGCAGGTACCGTGAAAGAGGAGAGGAAAGATCAAAAAAAGATGGGGTGTGAGGGAAAGGTGGTGTGAGCGTGTGTGTGTGTGTGTGGAGACAAAATGGAAGGGAGGGAGAGAGCAGAGATGTAATAGGGTACAGAGGGGAGAGGCAGGGGGAAGGGAGGGATGGAGGGAGAGCGCTGTGGAAGATGCCTGGTCCCCGCTTGAATGAGGCAGTCCCATTGTACCGGCCACCAGCTGTTTGAAGCACCCAGACTTTGCAATTTATGTGTGTGTGTGTGTGTGTGTGTGTAAGAGCGTGACTATGTATGAGCATGGGTGTTAGTTTGGTCTGAATGTCTTTGAATAAAGCTAGTGGTTTTTTTTTTTCTTTTGCATAGGATTCTGTAGGAAAATCTACAATGCATATGTGTGTGTGTGGATGTGTGTGTGTGTGTGTGTGTGTGTGTGTGTGTGATCATCTCCATTATTCATAGAGCTGAACATGTTGTCACGGAGCTACTAGGCTGTGGACATAGTCACTTCCCGGGAGCCTATGTCCAGCGAGGCAAAATTCAAGCAATTCCCTTGACAGGATATCATGTAACAGTGACTCCTGCTAAATTTGTGTTTTGCAGTCAACCCCCCCTGGCTTTTACTGCTACTTGTGGGCACAGATGTTACACGATCAGGATGATGTATCACTGTATAGCTGCAATTTTCTTCTCCACTTCACATTACCTCCATTGGCAAAATGAGTTATCAGGCTTTCCTCTCTTCATGTGAAATCCTGTGACCCCTGCTGTACGTTACTGAGCAACCGGGCTCCCAGGAGGCATGTTTGTAGTATGACAGGATGAAGGATGATTTAAACAAGGAAACACCTACAGACACAGTAGAAAAAGCTAGTGCCAGAGTGTGTGATTTTTTGGAGGTGAGCGTTATGTAATGCTTTTTATGTGCCATATGACGTAAGTTGGTCTTCATCCCCGGTTTGATTGATCTTTGGTGTCCCCATGTTTGTGTCTTTGTGTATGTATGTGGCAATTAGGAACCAATAATTGAGAGTGAAAATGAGGTGCTTGAGCTCATGGGGCGAGTGGATGAAGGAGTTGAAGAGTTCTTTACCAAGAGGGTACTTCCCGCTGATACCCTGTGAGTATCTCCAGCTGACAAATAAGCCTCTTTATATTTATATTTATTGAACTAATCTACTGTTGATACTAAACTAATTGAATGCACATAGTGGCTCTGAGATATTGTGATCCTTCCTATAGGAAAAAGCAAGATGAGGAGTCGTCCATTACAGTGCAGGAAGTGGCTCCTGCCAGCGCTGTATCTTGTCCGCCCCCGACTAAAACACTCAGGAGGAAGCTTGGTGATTTCTTCACCCTCAAAAAGAGACGAGGTCTGAAATCAGAGGCGAGCCAGGAGGGCCGGCCCAAAAAGGCCTCCATCGCCGATCTCATCCGACCTCTCAGGGAGGTGGCCAGGGCCGAGAAAGACAAAGACAAAGACAAAGTGAAGGAAAACGACAAGGAAAATGAAAAGGAGAAAGGAAAAGAAGATCAGAGTGCCGTCACTGGGGAATCGGCTGTGCAGGAGACGCCCACTTCTGGTGCTCCGCCGCTGAGGGGTGAAGCGGTGCCTCCCCGCCGCGCGCTCCGAGAGGGGAAGTCCCAGTCACTCATCCTGCTGTCTGGGTCAGCGGCAGCGGGGACGACTAACACCAGAAACACTGCAAAGGTGAGTGTTTGGACAGTTAAAGTCTCCTATACCTTTAGACCAGTAGAACAAACGGAGGCAATAGACAAGTTTTGAAAAGCCCTCATCACTTTACTGTTGCTGTGATTTCAGAAACCCTATGAGGGCCAACACAGCTTTGAACAGAAACTCCATCTCATGCTCCAACGTATTGGAGTTTCCAAAGCCCAGCCAGGAGAGACGCAGGTGTGTGACTGTGTGTGAAGTTAGAAGTGCATTTTATTGGCATGTAGAAGTCTTCAAAATGATTTAAATATCTCATTAATTCTTGTAGAATCAGGAGGGAGAGATGAAAAAGGCAGAATCTGAAGGTAAGTCCCATTATCTGTTTGAATTTAATGCCATTAAACCCTAAGCTGTTATTGTGGTAATATTTTGTTGTTGTATTAGAAAACAACATGGCACTGTGCCTTCACACCTGACTCCATCTTCAGTTCCCACAGCGCACCACGTCTACTACAGCTTGGTGTCAATGAGCAGGAAGCAAAATGAGTCTTGCAAGTTGAGGGATTTGTATCTAAAGAAGAAACTGATTGAAATGGAAGAATTTACATTAAAAAGATTTAATATCTCAGCAGCTACATTGATACTGGAAGCAAAAGTAAAAATCTATTCTTCATGTATTATTCAGACTTATTTCCTCTTGAATCTAGTAAAATAAGATGTAAATTAACTTTTTGCCTCAGGTACTATTATTGACAGTAAACCCGAGCCACCTCCTACAAAACCCCGAACGATGTCCACCTCATCAGGTAACACACACACACACACACACACACACACACACACACACACACACACACACACACACACACACACACACACACACACACAGTCTCACTTACTCTTTTATGCACTTGATCATCTAAATAATTTGTGCATTTTCTCTGTCTTTAGATACAAGGCATCAAATTCGGCAAAGTGCATCAGCACATGAGTCAGCTGGGAAACCTGCTTTGCTTCCAAAGCCAATAATCAAGCCTGGTCCGCCCCCCACAGCATCAGGGCGCAACACACCTGAGAACGAGCTAGCCCAAATACAGGAAGGGGAGACAAGTACGGCTACTAAACTGAGCCCCACTGCAACTTTGTCCACCCCAACTTCTTCCACCCTCAGTGCTACTGACACCCTGACTGGGCCGACAATCTCAACCTCAGTCCCTGACTCAACTAATTTTACAATCTCCTCTTCAAGTACTGTAACTCCCTCTGACACAGATATATGCACTGACTCTGTTAACCCGACTGCAGCAGCTCCTACACCCACGAATGTTACAGAGCTTGATGGCAAAGCCTCTGTCCCTGCAGCTAGTGCTACTCCCACCGACCCGCCCCACTCTACCTCCCCCACAACCCTTACAAGCACCACCACACCCACAGAAACCCCCGCTCCTGTCCCCATTACCTCCACTTCCTCTGAGTCCATTACTCCAAACCTCTCTGTCACTTCCAGCTCAACAACAATAACTACGCCTTCCATTACCACCTCTAAAAATGTTTCTGTACCCAGCAATGAAAGCTCAGTTTCCACAACATCAACAAATCTGTCAGCTAAATCATCTTTCCTGATGCTAAATGGCACAATCTCAGCTGATACTGCTCCTACTGCCATTAGTGACACAACTATTCCAGTCATCACCACTGCAGACACGACTTCTTCCGCCTCTACCAGCATATCAAATATGCCACCAGGCTGCTCCGACAATGCTAGTTCAACTAGCTTAGCTAACAATGATTCAGTCACTTCAGTCTCCATTATCTCCACCAGCTCTGTAACTGCAGCTTCAGCAGTTACTAAAATTACATCTCCACCCCCTAACTCGACTGATATTGTTGATATCCCTTCCCTTACAACTACAGTTTCAACTGACACCACCGTTACCAGTTCTGTTATGTTAGACGCCACCCGGATCTCCCCCGTCTCTGCTGCCCCACCTCCCGCTAACTCCACCTCTCCCCCCACTTCTGACATTACCAGCCCAACATCCACTGATTGCATGACGTCCATCTCTACTTCCACACTCGCTCACCCAGCAACCCCTAGCCCCGCTGACATCTCTATTCCCACCACTTCTACCAGTGCAACAAGCCATACATATACTACTTCTGCCACCACCAACTCAACAACCCCAGACGAAATTAACCTCCCTCCCACGACTAACCCAGACCCAACTAACTCTAACAACGTCAGCACTGTCCTCGCCCCACCTATCTCTGCCCTCCCCACTACTGATAACTCAAGTGCCACTTCTCATCATTTGACCAGTCCAGCGCCCTCTGTCTGTGACGGTCCAGGCCAAGATGGTGATTTACAAACGTCACCTGAAGAAAGATCCAGTGTAGAGCCTGAAATAACAGGCACAGGTGAGTTTAGGGTTCTGTGCATGTGTTATGTGTTTGCATGCAGGCATTTCCATGCTTTTACATAGATTTATGTTGAATGTTTTGTGATTTTCCTCTCCAACAGCAGATGAAGAGGATGAGATGGTTCAAAAGAACAAGCAAGGTGAAATGGATGAGAGCAGGAAAGGTGATGATGATGATGATGATGATGATGATGATGATGGCGGGAAGGAGGCCGAGAATGAAAAAGAGAAATCACCTCTGGTCAACAGTGCGGTGGCAAGGAAAGAAGAGCAGGAAGACAACATGAAGGCCGATGACAACACAGCGAGAAAAGAAACGGGATTGGATAAAGCTCGATCAAACAAAGAGGGTGAACTGTGTGGAAACGAGGGCGTGATAGAGGATGAAAAGCAAGAAGGAACCAAGTCAGTGGATGAGAAATAAGTCACATATCAAGATCAAATTGCTAAAATATGGGACCAACTACTGTGACGGGGGCAGGAGAGGCCACAGTAAAAAGTAAGGGGGGAGATTCATGGGACTTCCTGTAGGGACCACCACATCACAGCAGCACACCACAGAGGGTGGGCCACTGGACCAAAGAACTGAGATCCCCTTTGTGTGACATAATAGACAAATCCAGCAGTGTCTTTGTCGTTTTTTAACTTCTGTTTGAATTTTGCATTGCACGTATGATTATGTACTATAAGACAACTACTGTGGTAAATACAGTATGTTTACAATAGATGGATAAGAGACATACTTATGACTATTAAATGGAATATTGCATTGACTGAGTCATTCCCTCTGCTTCCTTAAGGGTAAATACGTTATTGCAAACAAATTGTTTGTTTGATGCTCTATGAATTCAGAATGTCAAATATGTATATTGCTCTCGTTAAGCCATCTCTCTGCAGCGGCCACATTACAGAACAAAATCAATCAGGCCTATAGCGGATATCAAACAGACTAGTTGTCTTCCACATACTTATAATGTTCAATATAATCAAAAATGACAAGGGCTAACAATAAAACTGACTGACGTCAGTGTGATACTAATTAATTTGAATCAGAAAATCATTAGAAATGTTCTAAATCCAGTATATGATTTAGCATAACAATATTATCAGAGGAGCATGAGAGAATGTAATATGTTAGCCTCCAAATGCAATGCTCCATGCACTTTGTAAAAGAAAAAGCCTTTAGGGGTTAAATTATGTGTGCATACTAGAGCCTTTCTGGTCTGAACCCAGGAATGGAGGTTGTTTAAGAGAATTAACATTTTCAGAACACTGAAATATAGTAAATGCAACTTTTGGTTGCATGTTGCATGTTTAGTTGCAGTTGATAGCCTACATGCAACTAAAATTCATTGCTTAAAGAAATAGGCAACACACTGTATATTTCTCAGTGGTCAAACCACTTGATAGGCCAGGCCTCCTGTTAATGCAGCAAAAAGAGAAACGTGAAATATATACAGTATATTGTAAATACATATGAAGATAATTGGCCAAAGCCTGTACGGAAGGTGATCCTCCATGTCTTGACAGGTGGGAGGTAACGCTTTATTTTACAGCGCGCTCATTACAGTGTAACTAGTTTGTAAGTATGTGGTACTAATAAAATAACAATGCTGTAGTTACAGGCTAACAAAACAAGAAGTCCGGTAACAATTTTATAATTATGAGAGATTTATAAGGTATTTATGGTGTAACTGTTTTCTTAATTACTACTTAAAAAGTAATTACAGGGTACAATAATGTAATTAGGGGGCACAAAACAAATGTTTGCGGTGCTTAAAGGTTCATGCACTGGAAAAAGGCCATTGTAAAGTGCTACCCATGTTTCTATTAACTACATGGGTTGATGCACAGGTTGTTCTGGACAAAAGAAATTCTACACCTGAAAAGCTGAATTGAAGATGAATAACTTTTCTTTTTATTTTCCTATAGTATCCCCTCAGATATGATAACAGATAGTAATAGGTAATAGTAATATATAGTAGTAATAGTAGTAGGTAGTAGTAAGATTAGAGTGAGCTAACTTGTGGCTTAAAACAATGAAAGTGCAATACGAATTAGCAATTAAATAGATAATTTCTGCATAAAAAATATGGTACCTTAATACAAATTCCAAATATTCAGTTATTTTTTTAGTTATTTTTTTAATCATGTGTAGTTTATAAACCATGTACAAAGTGAGACATCTCTGTCATCAAAGTTTACATCTGCTGAATCATAATGCAGCTGGACAGAATGCAGCAGAGTTCATAGAATTTAGAGTGTCAGTGTCATAAAGACAGACTGACCTGAAGACAGACTCAGACTCACAGTTGTCTTTTCTGATCGGTGTTCACCTGCACATTGAGAAAGAAAACTCACGTTGCATTAATTTGGAGAAACATCAACAACAATATCTACCTGTTAGAAAGGAAAACATGGAGAGTGATTTCCATCTTGATAAGCCACATGTATTTAGAATTTTATTATTCAACAGGAAAAGTTTAGTACAGAGGATTTTGCTGACCAGACAAACGAGACACAGTCAGGATAGACTAGTTCTTTGTGTTGAAGGATTTGCATTTGTGTCCAGTTCTTCCTTTTTGTTTGATTTACATTGCAAATTCACAGTTAGATTTGTTGTTGAAACAAAACTACGATAAGCTAAAGCTATGATGAAGCATGTTGACCTTTAATAAACCTACGTCAGGTGGCCTTATGGTTATTTGATTATTATTTTGTATTTGTATACTTTATTATCCCCGTGGGGAAATTTATCCTCTGCATTTGACCCATCCTATACACACACTAGGAGCAGTGGGCAGCCGCAGTACAGTGCCCGGGGACCAACTCCAGTTCTTTTGCCAGTGCCTTGGTCAGGGGCACTGACAGGAGTATTAACCCTAACATACATGTCTTTAATGGTGGGAGGAAACCGGAGCACCCGGCGGAAACCCACACAAACACGGGGAGAACATGCAAACTCCACACAGAAAGGACCTGGGACGGACCGGGGTTCGAACCCCAGGACCTTCTTGCTGTGAGGCAACAGTGCTAACCACTGAGCCACCGTGCTGTCCATTAAGATATTGCCATTGCATTTCTTTCAGCATCCATGCAAATAGTCGCTCGACTCAACGCCCTTAATGACGATTGCCATGAAAACATCAACTGCATGTTTGTGAAAGTCCTGAATAAGGAGCAATACCTTTAAGCTGAAGCCTCTAGTTTCTCTGGAGTTCCTGCTGAGCTCGACTGTGACCTTTCACCTCAGTCTACTGTTGGTCTCGGCTCCAAACCTGCTTGTGGATTTGAGAGCCTCAATATATGGGAACCAATAGCCAGTGCAGCTTCATCAGCATGCAAACTTCTCTTGGATATGGACAAAGGAGACCTTCCTCCCACAATGAAAAAGTCTCCTCTAATGACTGAAGGAACAGCGTTAGGTAATGCTGGAGCATCCATCCACCCAGCTCAGCATATTGAGGCTCAATCCAACCTCCTCCGCCTTGTTGAGACTCCATCCCATGAGGCTCAAATGACTGATGACTTCAAAATCATTGAGAGATTGAGGCTGCTTCAGCACTCCCCCATTGGTTTTGACGATGACTACCACCTGGAGGCAGTTGGAAAGAGATACCTCTATGCTCCCTCATGCGACACATCTGGATTTGTGGCTGACTGCTGCTCACCCTGTGGATCCACTCTGGGCTGCCTGGATGAGTGGGAGCCAGTAGTCAAATCCCACTTTGACTTGGAGAAGGAAGGATTTGGTGAGGAGGGATTTGGTGAGGAGCTCCTCTACGCTTCATCACATCTCTCTAGATTTGTAGTTGACTGCTCCCCACAGCATGGGCCGACTCTGGACCATCTTGACAAATGGGAACCTGTTGTCAGCAGCACTGATTCTCACCTGATGCAGTTCCTCTCAGTCCTCCTGGAGGAGGAGGAACTTCGTGAAAAGCACATCTCTGCTTCCACAACAGTGAGTTCTACATGTATGGCTGCCTGCGCTCCACACCATGCCCCTACTCAAGATCATCTTGATGAATGGGAGCCAATCGTCAAAGCTGATTCTAAACTGATGCTGTTCCTCCAGGACTTGGAGAAGGAGGATGAGCAATGTCCTTTTATCATCAAGAGGGAAACGGTCAACTCTTGTGCACAGATTGAGGCTGCTGCTGAAAGCTCTGTCACCGTCCTGCATCAACCTGAATGTTGTGAGGGAACAAAAGTCACGGTCCTCTCTGCTGGACCTGACAATATCTCCACCTCAGAGGAGGCTCTCCCCGTCTCTCTTGCAGAATACACCCTGATTCACCTGCTTCAGGAAGGATCAACCGACATGCTTCAGGAGTCCCAGGCTCCAGCCATCCAGGTTGAGAACAAAGCTCCACCAAGCCTTGTGGTTGAAACTGTAAAGGACACCAAGGATCTGTCCTGTCTGACCCTGGAAAAAACACTTTCATCTGTCCAGTTGGTCAAACCTACAGGACCTCAGAGTTCCAGTGCCAAACACAGCCTGTCGACAAAAAATCAAAGAAGAAGAAGCGTGGCTTCTTTTCTTGGCTATCCCGCATATTCTGGAGGAAGAACAAGAAATCTGCGGACAACATGGCTGCAACAGCAGAGACGCCACTCCAACAGACCTGCCAGACAGAAGCAGATGAGCCAAAGCCCTGCTTGAACTCCCTCTCACCTGCAGTCCACTTCTGAACTCCTGTCATCTTCCTATCCACTTTACACAACTGAACAACTGAATCGTTTTATTTGAATACATTTATTTGCACACTACTGTTATAGTGTCTTTGCACATTTCTTCAAAACACACCTTTATTCCTGCAGTTATGGGTAACCTGTAGCCTAAAGCAGTGAAAGTGTAATGGAATTAGTAAATATAAGTTGGCCATTAACATTTTCTATACCTCTGTTACTAACAATATAATCTATTTATTCCAAATGTGGCTGTTTTTTCCACTGAGAGTCCATTTTGCTTTTACTATAGCCTACCACTTGTTTTATGTAAAGAAAACAAACAAACAAACAAAAACACATAAAATGTCCTCATTCATAAAGCTTTTCTTAAATTATTATTACTTTTGTTCTCACGAAAAATGTCTAGAAAAACCAACGTGGGATTCATAAAATAATAATGTGCAACCCCTCGATTTTGTACACGCCCTCAGGCATTTCTGATCATGAATGCCAATTGTTCATAAATTGGATTTGCATACCTGTTGATGTTGATCAGAGACGCGCACCTTGCATGAAATTAAAAAGAAAGGTTTGACTTTATTTTTTTTTAAATTTAATTTTAATCTAAAAAGCGCATAGTAACTCGAACTAGGCGCAGTTTATTAGCTCCAGGGCGCTGTCAAACAGATTAGGGGAATAATAGCAGAGACTGCGCTGTCAGGTGTTCAGTCATCAGCGGAGTTGGACACTGATTTAATTCCAGCAGCATCTCCATCAGTCCTTAGGCTACAGCATATAATGATGTTGATTTTTACAAGAGCTTTCTGCCTGTAGCCTACTGTCCATCCTACAGCACACCTCGAGTGCGCGCACGACGGTAATAATATGATCGCTGCTGAGGGTCTGATGGTTGGTCAGGGGTTTCATCAGCCATGTGTTAAGGGAAAAACCTCTATCACCTACAGACAAACTAGTCAGCCGTGACACCCTGGTTAATTTAACTTCCATCCAGTCAGTGGAAAAGCTCACTAAGATGCGCCGTGCGTCTCCAGCGGCACCCCGGTCAAGATGCACAAGCACCCTGCTGCTCTGCAGCACCAACGAGTCGTGACTCCTCTTGGCTAGCACATTAAGATAAATGGGGCCCGTTACAAAATGGACAGGGTACATAAAGATTGCAGACTTCTGCATGCTCCCAAACTCTTCATCACTGTTCCTGTCCTCATATTCCTCACTACCACTCCCTCCCAGGAAGGAAAGATGAAGTGGGAAGGAGGGGGAGGCAAGGAGGAGAAGAGGGATAAAGTTGAAGTTCTTGTGCTTCAGCGCTTTTTTAATTATGGCCACACGCCAATTAATGTCCCCCGAAATAACTTTTTACTCAGTAGCTATATATTGAAATATAAAACGTTATTTCCTCTACATAATACACTTTCTTTGAGTAAATTTCAGGAAATGTTTTAGGCAGCTTACCTCATCCCCTTCACTGAGACAGCATGGGCAACACAGAAGCAGTTTCCTAGTAACAGAGGAAAGGAGGAGGCAGTGGAAGAAAGGAGTCAGTCCTGCAAACTTTTTGGTGGACTGGGAAAGCCTTTATTATTACAGGTTAAACACAAAGCTCTCTTTTAGGTGTGCTCTGTGCACAAGAGTATAAAGAAAGGAAAACATTACAATTATGTCAGTGTATAAGAGTGATTAACTACTGGATATTTTGTGTCTCAGGGTAAATAAATGTTCTGATTATTCTTTCCTCCTTAAACATTAAGTTTACACTAATCATGTTTTGCTGAAACCATGAATCAAAGGGAATTTTAGACTCTTTGATTCATGGTTTGAAGTTTTAGTGAATAGTGACTAGGAATAAATGACAAAAACGAGTCCACCCTTCAATCTAAACCGCTTGCTGTTCACCTCCAGACCAGCAGGTGTCGCTAGTGAGGACACCGCGTGAGCGTTTACTAAACACAAATAACCCGGAAGAGGAGGGGTGAGGGAAACTACGGCAGACAATTTTGTGGATGTTCTACGGGATTCTTTATAACTTGCTTTGTTATTGTGATAATTCAAGCTACCCGCATACCGACTACCAACTGACGTACATTTGCAGGGAGATTTAACCGCGTCGTGCAAACGTTAGAGATGTCGGTTGTGCCTCCCAGTCGCTCCTCCACCGGCTGGCCGCGCGGTGGGTCCGTGCAGTTTGGGAACAAATACATCAGCGGCCCCGCGAAACCTCTCACACTGGAGAGAACCATCAACCTGTGAGTACTAACGTTATTTCACCAAGCTCAGAGTTAGCTAGGTAGTGTGAAATGCGTGAGTCTGTTAGCGTTAACTTCAAAAATTGAGTCTGAGGCTTTGGAGTTGGATTGGAGTTGGATTCTTAACAGGAAAGCCCGCTGCGCCGAGCGCAACGCAAATCAACAAGGAAACTAAATCTCATTGTATTAAGTTTTTCTTGTAACTTCTTTAATAGGGATCGCTTTTTCAAATAGCCTATGTCCTTGGCTTCTGCAGTGATTGTAGTTCTTATTAAGTTGACATACCTGTAATGATGAGCTCTTGTCATATTGAACAACAGAAGGATGAAGGCAACAGAAGGCGTTAGTGTGTGTGTGTGTGTGTGTGTGTGTTTCAGATACCCCCTTACCAACTACACATTTGGCACCAAGGAGCCTCTGTATGAGAAGGACAGCTCGGTGGCAGCCAGGTTCCAGCGGATGAGGGAGGAGTTTGACAAGATGGGAATGCGGAGGACGGTGGAGGGTGTGCTCATCGTCCATGAACACAGACTGCCTCACGTCTTACTGCTGCAGCTGGGCACCACGTTCTTCAAACTGTGAGTAAAGCCCCTCAGCGGTTCTTCTCGTCACTGTGGTTGGTTTCTGCAGGTTTGTGACATGTCACATGATGCTCGCCTCTCTCCTGCAGGCCCGGCGGAGAGTTGAGTCCGGGAGAAGACGAGGTGGAGGGTCTGAAGCGCCTGATGACTGAGGTAGCTACATCTTGCCCACTTTAAGCTTCTTGTTGCTGTGGTAATGGTGTGGTTTACATTGCTTTGTGTTTGTATGTTAGATCCTTGGGCGACAGGATGGGGTGAAGCAGGACTGGGTGATTGATGACTGCATTGGCAACTGGTGGCGCCCCAACTTTGAGCCTCCACAGGTGAGTACGCTCAAAGACAGCAGACTGTTCACAAAGTTGAAGGTTTGGTGCAAAAGGGGCATAAGTGACTTTTTGGCAGAAAGAGTATTGTATGTCATTGGAAAGCTCTTGTTGAGCTCTATCAGATGGTCAGAAGAACACATTTGTAATCGTAAACAAAATTAAAATGTTAAAAATGTAAAATACCAAAGGACTCAAGTGAAAACCCTGGATTACATTTGGTAAAAGTTATGTTTGAATAAAAAGATAGAATCATTTAAAGTTTTGGTTTTGCTCTGAAACTGTCACTTATGCCCCTTTTGCTCTAAACCCTAGATATTTCCCACCAAGAACTTGTTCCCAAACATGGTTGAATAGTTTGAATGGAAGAGTGAATAGTTTCCTACAACCTGGCAAATAAGTTATTGTGTATGAATCAGGAAACACATTGGTTCACACTAATTACCACAAATCAGTCTGATGTGGAACTGCAGTTCCTTGCTGCTATCCCTCTCTTCAAATATGCCGGGAGTCGATGCAGACCTGACAGTTTCTGTGTTCTAAAAATGAACAGTTCTTTCAGTTGGCAATCTACAGATTCTGAATGCCTGTCAATTGATCAGAATATGAAACATTTTGATGTCTCGCTGCTCTTTGGTTCATTTATATCAACACTGGTACTGCCCAGGTTGAATTCTCTTCAGCCATGAGATATACAGATATAGAGTTCATATAATTGTGCATGCCATTCTGAACTCATGTGAACCTGTTTGTCTTTTCAGTACCCTTACATTCCAGCCCACATCACCAAACCTAAGGAGCACAAGAAGCTATTCCTGGTTCAGTTGCAGGAAAAAGGTCAGTATATCACAATGCAACTTTCTTAATTATTTGAGGATTGTAGTTAAATAGATGGAAAAGAGTAGATTAAGATCAAATTAAGAGGGAAAGAGACAGATGGATATCTTCCTACATAGCATAGCTTCCCTTTTTGAAGTTTGTCTGTGATTTGTGTCCCACAGCCCTGTTTGCAGTCCCCAAAAACTACAAGCTGGTGGCCGCACCGCTCTTTGAACTATATGACAACGCTCCTGGATATGGACCAATCATTTCCAGTCTACCACAGCTACTGAGCAGGTATTGTTTATATTTTCTTTCCTACGTGTTTGGGGAAAAGTTGGTCTAATAGTGTAAATAGCCTGAAATTAAACTGAAACTAACATTTATTTTAGGGTTGGTCTCTTTTTCATTGTCACATTGGCTACATTTGAGAATGAATGTCCCAGATTCACTATCATTACAGATGATTAGTAGGAAAACTACATGAATCATGAATTTTCAACATCTAAATGTTTTATAAATGTTGTCTCAATGATTGCCATTATGAAGGCCAATGTGAGTGTTACTACACTGAACAACAAAATGATTTGCCATGATGGGATACACGTGTATGTATGCAGATATATTTGGAGACTTTGACTTGGCACTTGCATGAACTTCGGGAATCGTATTGGAGGTGTGTTAAATGATTTGTAAAAGGCCTTGAAAGGTTAGAAGTAGGGGTTAATGTTAAGAGATAGATGAACATTACTTAATAAACCTATAATAAATAATGTTATTCATGTGACAATAGATCTGTTCACTTCACTCAAAGAGATTTTTTTCCTAATGATCATTGTTATTTCTTTGCACAGGTTCAACTTCATCTACAACTAAATTGTGTGAAAGCGGGTACAACGTATTGCTGTCTCTGTGAGTGCAGCCGTGTCTGGGTGAAGTTCAGAGACGAGAAAACGATGTGGACAAAATGCTGTTCATCTCTGACTCAACTTTCACATAACAACAGCTCATCACATCAGGAATATGGACAGTGCACTGGCTAGTTTACTGTTAATAGAAAAAAATGTCTTGTGGTTTTTTTTTTATCTGAAAAAACAAAGTTTTGTAGAATGCAAGTCCATATGCCAGTGTGTTGAAAACCTGATTTTATGCCCCTCAGAAGAGGGCAGTGTTTGATTAAAAAAACTACAGCATTGAGTTTCCTGTTGTTTTAACCTGTAATGATGTTGTGCTTTTCTTTTTTTAAATAAAGCAGTCCTTTGAATATGCTTTTCTAAGTCCAGTGAGCGAGCGAGTGAGTGATACTAAGTTTCAAAAGAATTTTCAGAGCAAATTTTAAGGATTTTGGGAAGTGATTTTCATGTTTGCTAATATTTACTGTGAGCCTATCGCCTAACAGATTGAAGATTTGTTGAAATGGAGATTCTATAATATTTAAGTGTTCAATATATTCAGTCCCAACAGAAAGTCCTGATGCTACCAGCCGTCCATACATTTGACTCTTTACATTTGAATCAAAATGGCACAAACTGAACAAATGGCAACACTGTTTTATGTATAAGTAGCAGACTAAAAAATACATAATAATACTTCTGGTGACAATAAATTAAGAAAAATCACCAAGTGCTATTGTTTCAGATGTCTGTATGCCTTGTTCAAAGAAAGTTAGGTGATTTACAGCCAGAAACCTAAACGACGAATCACGTACATGTGTGTAGTGGTTGTGAAAAATCGAAATATTTCTGCATGAATAAATGATTTTATTAATCATGTTTTCCCACATATTTCCAAGGAAGTTTTATTTCCAACCGACCCATGGAAGTATATATTATCATGTAAATATTATATTACACAGTTATGACCCATGGTTATGACCAAAAAAAACAACTAAAAAAGTCTTAGCCCTGTCGCGTTGGTGACGTACAACCAACGTAACTTACCTGCGACGCACACTTCACACGTTTACCAAACTGAAAACAGCCCTCTTCGTAGTTAATGTCTACCCGGTTTTAGACCACACACTTTCTTTTGCAATGAGCGCTAAACGACAACAAGAGGAATGTGGCAACACGGACAAGAGAAAGAGGAGAAAGAAACGCGAAGAAATAGCGGAGGTTTCTTCAGTTGTAGATGACGAGGAGGTGAAGAGGGCAGTGAGGGAGGCATGGACCCGGAGAGCTCACTACACCCACGGTGAGGAGAGGAAACAGGCGAAACCTCCAGCAGGGCTAACGTTCATAACAAGCTAGGCCAATAAGGAAATGGGAAGGGCTGACATTTATGTTAAGGTTACTGGCAAGCTATTTGTACAGTCTCTCTCTCTCTCTCTCTCTCTCTCTCTCTCTCTCTCTCTCTCTCTCTCTCTCTCTCTCTCTCTCTCTCTCTCTCTCTCTCTCTCTCTCAAATCTGCTTGACAGAAAGGGTCTATGTTGCCAAAGCATTTGCAAAGGATAAAGTCAAATGAATAATGGATAATAGACAATTCCACATATTCTACGCATATCAACAGTAGCGTGTAAAAGTACAGTAGCATATAAAAACAATTCAATGCATTCAAGTCAGTGTATAACAATATAGGACAAGATTACAACAAGACAACATGTACAAAATCATTCTCAATATTTACATTTTCTCCGTATTTGGTGACATGTTAGATACAAACTTTGCAGCAATATTCTATAACATTTAAGTGTTCCTATATATATATATATATATATATATATATATATATATATATATATATATATACGGTGTGCCAGATGGCTCAGTCTGAACAAATAACACCGTACCTTAATTAAGAATAGATAACAACTTAACAGAAACCAGCCATTTCTATTTTCTCAAGGTTTTCTCTGGTGGCAGGACACCATATACATTTAACTGTTGATTTTTGCATTTCATCAATTACATTCTTTTGTTTCTAATATAATATGATAGTAATATGAATAATTTTCTTCTCATCTGTCTCATTTGCATAGTATTTATTTTTCTACTGGGATTGTTGACATAACCTGTCCTTCTTTAATGAATCTTTATGTGAAAGTTTTGCCTGTTTCCACAGAGGAAGGTCACCTCCCTTTTTCAGTAGGACCAGATAACATTCCACTTTTGCTGTTAAAGTTTTGTTTCCTAGCAGTTTTTTTTTTAATTTTTGTGTCTTGTGTCTCTCTGTCTTGCACACTAGACACAGAAGTGAGTTTTGTGGTATCAGCTCAGTCGTACCTATTCCCTTTTGCCTGGGTTCTTGTTCTGCAGAGAACCTGGAGTTGGACTGCCACCCTTTCCCCCACTGCATCATCCAGAACTTCATCAGCAGCGAAACCTTCGTGGAGAACCTGCAGAGAGAACTGCTGGACCTCAGCTTCCACGAGAAGTCCAACGACCTCTACAAATTCAAACAGGTAGCTAGCGAACGGATGGTTTCACTGCTCTGTTTCAGTGGGTTTGTGTTGTCGTCTTATTTTGTCTTTGCTTTGTTGTTTCCCTCACAGTCAGATGACCTGAGGAAGAGAACAGAGCCACATATCTCAGGCTTGAGGTAAAGAGTAGCGTGTGTGTTCATATGTGACTGAGTGTACTGTTTGTAGGCACTGAGGAACGGCATGGATGGAGTGCATGATGAGAGAGTTGAAGTATGGATAATGGCCTGCCCAATGTGATGTGTATTGATTTTGCCACTGCCACAGAAGAGAGCCATTACTTTGTATTGAATATTGTCCGCTACTTATTCACCGCAGGTCTTGGAGCTCTCAGGTTTCCATTAATCTCTACGTGCATACATCTCGAATTTTTACTTTACCAATAGTACTTTTAACATCTAAATATTTGATGCTACTACGATACCACACCAAACAAGAAAAACCACCAACCAATGTGTTACCACACTTGACTTGCACAGCTTTGTAGCAAACTTTGCACATATTGCACAGGGGTTTTTTCTGTTTTGGTTGGGTGTTGGTCTTAGTCGGCTCTGTATGTGAACTGAAATAGTTCTACATTTCACTTCTGACACCAGTTTGGCACCAGTTTAGGTGGATTGGGATTCACTTCAAGATGTGGTGGACTGTTTGATGCTGTTGCCATGTTTTCACCTGTTTCACTCTGTTGAGTTTTGTGCAGTTCACTGTCAGGAGTCAGACTGCGGCTCCGTCTGTCTGTCTACTGGACATTAGATGTAGCTGGGGCAATCACCTGTGTGCAAGATATGCTGAGCATAATCCTGTTTTTGGGCCTTATGCTATGTGGAAAGGCCATTACCTCTACACTCTAGTTTTTTGTGATCAAATTTTTTTTAAATTTTGTTTCTTTATGGTGTGACAATAATAAATCATAAACACATGCCCGCATGTATCACATTCATATGTGTCCATACATCTCCATAACATAATATGTTGCGGATATTGTAATTCAAGAGAGAGAAAAACAATAGATAAAGAAACCTAACATTTTATCCCACCCTCCCCTCCCCACCCTAGCTTACTCCCTTCCCCTCCCCTGGCTGGCTTCGGATAACTCATGCCTACGTAATACCTAGGCATATAGCATAGGATAAAAATAATAATAAAAATAATAATAATAAAATGAAAAAATAAATAAATAAAAATAAAAAATGAAAAAATAAATAATAAAAAAATGAAAAAATAAATAAATAAATAATAATCTAATCAAATAATAATGATAATTATAATACTAATAATAAGACTACTACTAATAAATATATACACACATATACTGTACGTGCACACATACTGTATACATGTACATACACATGCCTACACATACCCATATACATACAAATACATTTATACATACATACACACATAACTCTCCACACAAAAAAAAAAAAAAATTACATTCAGCATAGCGAACCAAACATTATTGGCCAACCTGATTCATATAGATAGATTTAACCTTCTCCATTGCCTTGGACAGAACCTCAACTTTATTTGCCATGGCCCCATTTGACCGGGCAATAGAAAGCTCTAGAGAGATTATGTCATAAAACAGGACAATCCAATGAGTAATATGGAGTGTATGTGGGGGCTTCCACCTCTGTATTAACATTTTCTTTGCAGCTGTCATACCTAGAAGCAACAATCTTGTCTGAGAAAAATTAAGAGATAATGAAAAATCATCATTTAAAAGTAAAATAGTCGGAGTACAAGGTACGTTGATTCCAATTATACCTCCCATCAGGGATGCCACTTGAGACCAGAAAAACTCCACATCTGGGCATTGCCACATTGTATGCAAGTAGGTTCCTATTTCTCTATTATTACACAGAGGGCAAATGGGTGTAGAACAAAGTTGAAGTTGACAACGTTTCCTGGGAGTGAAGTACAGTCTATGAATAAATTTGTAGTGAATCATTTGATGGTTAAAATTTCGTGATGAAACTTTGATATTTCCCCATACTCTCTTCCAATTAATATCTTGCTCCCAATCCTTTAAGTCAACATTCCAGACTTTGGTCACCCCCATTATAAGACTTGTAGCTTCCTGTAACTTTTTATACAGATTAGATACAAAACCCCCACATTTAGGTTTAATACATAAAAGCTTAAGAAGCGGGTGTATAGAAAGAGAATTATTGCATGGGACTCCATAGCTTCGAAAAGCAGCTCTCAATTGTAAATAAAAATAAAAAGATGTTCTGGGTAAATTATATGCGCTTTTAAGATCTTCACATGATCCTAAGCCTCCATCATCCATAACGTGAAAGAGAGTGCGGATACCAGATCTAGACCATGTAGGAAAAACAATAGGTTTCCCGCCTAAACAGAGGAATTTATTTTGAAATATTGGCGTCTGAGTGTGCCACTGCATCTCCCAGTTACCTAATTTCCCCACTTGTTGCCAAGTCTGTATGGAGTGGGCAATAATAGGGCCAAATTTTGTTTGACAATATTTGAGGGATAAGCCACAAAATGCTAGTTCCTCCAATTTATAAGGGGCAACCACACACCTCTACACTCTAGTTGTAGTGCTGAACTCGGCAGTGAGCAAAAGGCTTGTGTTTGTTATTACAGCAGTGCTTGGCTTACAGGACAGACATCAGACGAAGGGGGAAGCCACACTCTTGTACCTCCCATGCAATAGTTTTATTTTATATTATGGATTGGACATATTGCCTTCTAAAAACTCTTCTTTAAACTCTTCCTCATCCTGAAGAACAGTATAAACAAGTAACCAGCAATACAACTGATATTGGAGATTAATTGAACTCGAAGAGCTGCTGGACCTGCCAAGAGTTTCAGTGCTGGAGCCAAGTCCACTTCAGTCAAGTCCAAGATAAATAAAGACCGGGCCAGTCGAGTCTGAATCAAGACCAATATCAACTGGGTGCCAAGTTTGACTCCAACCCAACACTGAGGCCAGAGCAGATTGGGTCTTTGAGACTCAGATGGCCCAGATGACAAAATAATAGACAAATCTTAAAAAAAATTATAATTGTAACGAAATATGATATAATATAATAGTGATATTTAGTGTTGTTTTTCACCAGAATAGGACACACTGCACAAAGATTTCAACATGCCATTTTGTCCAAATACTACTTATTATTTGTGTCTAGTCCAACTGAAGCATTACAGCCCAGGTGAATAAACTGCATAATTAAATGCACAGTAAAGGCTCTCTCCTGTGACTATTATTTATGTCGAGAGACTGTCACAATATAACAGTGTGTCTGTGTGTGATGAGGATGCCAGTATTTCTCATTGTACACATTTTTCCATATCATTGATTTCAGGGCCACACTGTTTGGGCGGTTTCGTTCCTGGCTGGGAGAAGTGCTGGGTGTTGAACTGGAGCCCACAGTGGACATTTCTTGTGCCAGATACCAATACACCGGTGAGTTTTGTCCTAAAGTTCTGTGTTTTTAGGCTCTTTTGATAACAAATCTAATTTCATGTAAAATGTCCTTCATATTTTACATTCTTCCTTCCCTCTAGATGTTCTTCTATGTCATGATGATGAATTGGAAGGGAGGCGCGTTGCTTTTATACTGTACCTCGTCCCTCCGTGGCAGAGCAGCGACGGGGGAACCCTGGATCTGTTCACCACAGACAGTGAGCATCCCACGTTGTGTGTGTGTACGTCTCTGTGTGTTAGGCAGACACAGCCCTTCATCATTTCCCACCCTGTCAGCAGGTCATTTCCAGCCACAGAGTATAGCGAAGTCGCTTGTGCCTTCTCTGAACACGCTCGTCCTCTTTGAGGTGTCTCCGGTCTCCTTCCACCAGGTAACCTCTTCCTCTCTGGAGAATAACTTCCCTTCCTTTTCATCTCTGTCTGTTAGAAGTGGCTGTGATTTGTGTCTCTCCAGGTGTCGGAGGTTTTGTCAGAGGACAAGTGTCGTCTGTCTCTGAGTGGCTGGTTTCACGGTCCGTCATTAGAGCGCCCTCCTCGCCATATAGAGCCTCCTATTCCAAGGAGCCCACACCTGCCGAGAGATGTGAGTTGGGTCAAAAGCTGCATGAATACAAATGTGTACTAGGGTTGGGGTCAGTTCATGAATGAACTCATCAATTCCAGTTCAGCTGAGGAATTGGAATTGGAATTTGGAAAAAACCTACAGGAAACAGAATTGGAATTGTATTGGAATTTTAGGAAGTTTAATTTAATTCAGTGAAATTCTGTGAAATTCCATGTTTTTTTGTTTTTTCTTACCACATATCTGAGATTACACATAGTGTTATATATTATCAATACTGAATATCATAAAATGTCTCCGGTGGTATTTGATGCATAACATGTAATCATAATACATACATTATGATTGAATGTATTTTATTTGTTTAACTGTCTTTTATTAGATTCATAATGTTTGATTTATAATGTTTAGTAAGTCAAGACTTCAAAACCTCTCTTGGAAGTGGAATTTCATGGAATTTCATGGAATTCAACTCTGTTTCCTGTCATTCCAATTCAATTCCAATTCCGTTTCCTTAGAGCTGGGTGACATTCCAATTCCAATTCCAACTCCAGGAATTGAGTTGGAATTTACCATGCATTCTCACTTCAGTTCGTGAATGTCCCCAAACCCTGATAAGTTCATTTTTCACTTGATTATTTTTAAATGGTAAGGCACAGGCACAGCCTACTTGATGTGTCTGTGTGTTCACACAGGAGACGCTGCTGCTGGAGTGGGTGAATCCGGTTTACCTGGATATTTCCTATCAGGAGCAGATTCAGGAGGAATTTGAGGACAACTCTGAAATCCAGCTCAAAGATTTCCTCAAGGTAACTTTTGTCTTTCTTTCTGTCTTTTCTGCCTTTCTTTTTCTTTTTTCCATCCATCGTCTTTGTCCGTTCGGTTCCCCTTACTGACAGTGTTTCTGTTATCAGGAGGAGAAGTTCTTGGAGGTGAGTGAGTCACTACGACTCGCTCAAGTCCAGTGGACGAGGAGAGGTCCTGCCAATAAGAGGTGGGGCACGTTTCACAGATATTATTTAACCCATTCTAACCCATTGTACAACCATTCTAACCCATTCTAATACATTCCACTACCACTCTAACCCATTGTACAACCACTCTAACCTACTCTACAACCATTCTAAGACATTCTATAACCATTCTAATCCATTCTAAACCCATTCTAACCTGTTTTACAACTATCTAACCAATTCTACAACCATTCTAACCCATTGTACAACCATTCAAACGCATTCCACAACCATTTTAATAACTTACTTGACTTAATGTGGTGATTTTGTGTGTTCTGTGTTGGAGAGCAGATTTGTTTGAGAGCCTCCTACAGTATGTGAGTACATGTCTTTGTGTTCACTCAGGTGCTATGAAGTGGCTTCTCTGGATACCTTGCCTCCATGTTTGAGTGCGTGCTGGGAGCTGCTGCGTTCAGAAGCTTTCTTCCTGCTTCTCTCCAACTTCACCGGCCTCAGATTGCACTACCTCTGTCCTAATGATGAAGACGATGAAAAAGAAGATGGAGCGAAAGATGAGGAGGAGCAAGAGAGCAGAAGGGACGGAGAAGCCACAGGGTCTTTAACAGATTCATCATCAACAAATAAAAGCAGAGAGAAAGGTGTGTGTGTGTGTGTGTATTAGAGAGTTTGTGTGGGCAGAAGTCTTTGCATCTGTTTATGTCTGTGCTGACCTCTGTGAACTCCTTCAGAGCTGAGTACACCAGAGTGTTTTGGGGAGCTGCGCCACTGGTCTCATGGGGATTACACTCTGCTGCATGATGGAGAAGCAGCAAGAGCAGAGTACGCTCTGGACCTGATTTTGCCCTTTGGCTGTTCTGGTGAGTCGGCACACACACGCAAACACACACACAGTATAGGAACAAATTGCCATTCAATAGTATGACTGGAAAGAGTATTATTTTTTCTCTTGTAGACTGGCAGTCAGAGTTCGGGGGCTTCACATCTTATGTTGCTAATGAAGAGGATGAGGAGGTGAGTGCTGATGAAAGTATAAATCGCAACTCTAAATGTATGGGCAGGATTTCTGTGATTGTCATGTTTGCTGTGGTTTTCTCTTCTTCGTAGCTCCTGACCGTGTATCCAGAGGAAAACTCTCTTGCCCTCGTCTACAGAGACAAGGAAACACTCAAATTTGTCAAACACATCAATCACAAAGGCTCCTCTCAACCTCCTGGCAATTCTACCTGCAGAACGTTTTATGACTTCTCTTTTGTGTACTATGAATAAATGTGCCTGTGTTGAGGTTTTATTGACATCTTTGTTTGGTTTTCCTTAATGTTCCTTAAATTTTAAGCAATGGATGTAGATGAAGTCGTAATTCACAGGACAATATTGACTGCCGTCTCCACAACAAAACAGCTATTTCTCTATGAAAAGTTAAACTGAAAAAGTCAATTTTAATACAAAAGTCACCCAGCGTTACCCATTTGCAGAGACATGCAAAAGTTTAAAGATTAATTTAGGTTAGCTAGCTGTTTTTCGTCCCATGTTCATCTCATGCATTACAAATTTAGGTCAAATGGGTGCCATAATTATTGCAGTTTGCACTGTAACTTTCAGGAACTTGGTGAGAAGTGAGAGTAGGTGGGATGAGTCGGCTCTGTCTTACACTTGTTTCCTGCTTATAGACAATGCGTGTGCCAGATCACACAGACCATTCATTTTAATCAAACAAAAAATTAAAATATGCTTTGTGATACTTGTCTTAAACATACTCCCTAAACATTAGAGATTGTCAGACATAAGAGTGAGGGCTAAAAAAGGTGGAAGTGGAAGTAAGAAAATCATGATCAGAGTCCTTTTGAAAGACAGAGGTCAGTGTGAATTTTAAGAGACATGAGTTCACTTCTCTTACTTTTAGATTGCCACTGTTTAGAAGGACTCGGCTTTAATGTCTGCTGGAAAAACAACTGCTGGATCCTATCCAATCATAAAATGCAATTTTGAGCTGGAAAATAACTGTATGAAGCAATACTGCTGACATCCCTACATTTTTATAAGTATAAATTGGTGATGCTGATGGTAAATCAATGTCACAAAAAAAAGGAGAAAAATATAGTGTGCATAGTATAGGCTACACCCTGTTTATTTCATTTGAGCTCACTTATATCACTTATCTTATGTTATTCAGACTTCATATTAGTGATATATTTAAGGTTAACTTTTTTAATAGCTACAGTTTCTTTAGAGTTAGGCCTATCATTAGTTTCCTGTCAATACAGACAATCTCAAAACTTCTTGGTGAAGAAGCATGATGGAAGTCTCCAAACCAGACTGCCCCTTTGCGTTTCATATGGTGTTTTCAGCAATGTTCCTCATTTTATACAGCAACAGTAAAATGAACAGAGTACAGAAACAAAGTAGTGATGTGAGATACTGACCTGAGTAATCAGGCCAGGTGAATGGCAAGAGGTTGTGAATGAGGCTTTGGACACAAGGAAAGGAGGGAAATCTCCAAAGCAGATAGTTTGATTAGGAAAGCACTTTCAAACTGTAATCTATTTCACTGATTATTGATTCACTGCTTAAAATT
Source organism: Centroberyx gerrardi (assembly GCF_048128805.1). NCBI lineage: Eukaryota > Metazoa > Chordata > Actinopteri > Beryciformes > Berycidae > Centroberyx > Centroberyx gerrardi. The sequence goes on from NC_135997.1 coordinate 17,299,908, forward strand.
CTAATCAGTGACAGTAGAATACTCAAGTATAATTATCTGATTACTTTCAGTTACTTTCTCCCCCTAAACTCAAGACTATGCAAGAATGAACAATGTATCCGGATTTTCATATTGTAAATTGAATGGTGTTAACATGATATACATTAGGCCTATTTCACAATGTGAAGAATTACTTTAGTGTCTAGAATCTCGGTAATCTCACATTTATTTTTCCCTTCCCTGTTATTGTGGTGTTTATTTATGTATTTATTTTTAACAGTTCCTGAAGCAGATTACAATTTGTTTTCCTACCTAGATGACTGTAATCAAGTTGCATGTAATCTGTTCGTCCATATCTGGCAGTGAACACTGACATGCATCATTAGCGCCACCTGGTGGTCGCAATAAATGAGGCTTAAATAAATAGGCCTGCTGCCCCTCTGCAGCCACAGCGACTTCTTCGCTGTCTTTTGGCTTCCACATCCACACTGATGACATTTAGTTTGGTCTGCTGAACAGCGCAACTTGGGCCTACACACTACGTCAGTAACATAAATATACATATGTATAGCTTTTTTCACGTGGCCAGTTACTGTGTATGCTTCTTCCCGGAGTTGTTTTGTGGCGGATCACGGGTTGAATGGATTAAAATGCTCTTTGAAAGTCAAAGAGTATCCGAGGCTATCATACGACTAGTTTGGAGAATATGATAAACACCAAATGGAAACTGTATCTGAATCATTCACGACATTGATGACTAGATTTAGCTTTTAATACAGGTCCTGTCACAGAAAATGAGCAAATCTATGTAACCTGCTGATTTTGGCAGTATGGTACCGTTTTCATAAATTACAACTTTTTGTGACAAAACGCTTGAAGCAGCTACACAGGCCAACCGCCTGCCACCGCCACCGCCACCAACCACTTCCTTTAACTTTGTCTCACTTCATCATTTTTTAAATTTTTTTATACTAGTATTTTCATGATATTAATGTCTGTGTGGTGCTCCGAATTTACAATGACTGTTCATAAAACTTTGTTGTAGCCTAATTTAAACATATTGCCTATTATTTGTACATTTGAATTTGCTGCATAAGAAAAAAAAACTAAACATGAAAACAACCACTTCCTTCCCGTCACGAATGTTTCCCCAGGCGGCATGTTGATTTCCACCAATCACAATGTTTCTTGATGTCCAGTCAGCCAATTGGACGCCAGGAAGTTATTACTGTGTCAGTGGGTGTGATCCTACAGGAGGAAGTGTCAGCGAACAATATAACAAAGTTTTAAGGTAAGTTCATGGCTGTAAGAAATTCCACTAAAAATCAGCTTTAAAAGTCGCCAACAGAGTGATAAGTTAGAAACCATGTTCGCATGGTCCCATGTCTTCTCCTGTACAGTTAACACTTCAGCAGTGTAATTAATCGCGCCGTGACCAAAGTAAAGTTGATGGTAGTTCGTCTATGTGCGGTCTACCAACACAGACTGCTCTCATACCAACACAGCAAAACGTCGTGCCATGTTATGGTGTTTTGATAGACCTCCTCCAAATCTACACTTTATAAAACGGATGGTTCCGGGTCTCCGGTTGTGATTGGCCGGGTTACGTTGTAAAGCGGCTGGGGAAAAAAAAAAGGAAAAACCCGATAAAGGCACACGTGACAGTTACTTCAATATTAATGCGCTAACCGAAAATCACTAGTCATACCTGTACTTCTGTGTCGCTTAGCAACCACTTTGTTCAGCTACCGCTCAAGATCTAGTTTCATTGCTTGGCAGAAGAATATCATTTATCACAGTTTATATCGTGTAATAATTGTTGGTTAAAAATAAGATTTACTAGACAGTTTTGTCCTTTTTTGTACTATGATGTGTTACCACTGTTTTGTAAAAGCTAGCTAAATCACTCCGCTTTGTGCCTATCAACTCCTCAGAACTGCTCTAAAATGAGGTTAAAGCACGGCCTCTTGTGGCTCATTGCTTACATTACTAATTTATGAAAGCATGCCGCTGTTCTGCGGGATGAATCAATATTTTTCACACAAACGACTGACGAGCTGTCCAGGGAATACTAGAGGTTGCCTTTTGGCAGCTGAAGCTAAATTATATTTTAAGCTCCTGATGATCACATAATCCTCATACAGCTGGTGAACTAATCTCACCAGTATACTTCTAGACTTCCGGTAGATAGGATGGCATATGATTACATACCGGCTAAGTTGTGGAGATTCCTGTACTAGGCCCAGCAGCCAAACATACACTGTATTAGAGTGATATATGAGGAGATGCATGTAATCCAGCTCAGATGATGCTCTTTCCATGTAGAGCTGTGTACATCCTGTGCGTGGTGACACAGACTGATCCCAAACAAGACCAAGTGTGAGCCGGCGGGCCTCAGTACAGTTCATCCAGACTGCAGGAGATGGTAGCTGGAGTGGGGGAGGGGAGGAAGTGAGATTAAACATGTTTTTATGTAATGAGGGTTTCAAAGGGAGGTTGGGGTATAAAAGGGTAAGGTAGAGTAAAGGCAACAACAACCAGGGGCCTGTAAAGTGATGAGTGGTTTTAACTCTGGACGACAAGCTGTTTGATTTGTGTCCCCTGGTTTCTCAATATTTTTCGAGTTGTCGCTCCAATTTAGATTTAGGTATATGATTTAGGGGAATAATAGGAAATGGTATCTTCTGCCTGAGATGAAAGGAATGCCTAAATAATCTTAACAAATGAAAAGAAAACTGCTGAGTAGTAAATTTCAGTGATGGTAAATGGAGAGGCTGTTTGTACAGCTCTGGAAAAAATTAATAGACCATATCAAAAGTTTTAGTTTCACAGTTTATGGGTAAAATCTAACTTTTGATATTCTTTTATGAACTATTGACCACGTTTGATTGTAATTTCAAACAGAAATATTCTCATTCAGAACATTTATTTGCAGAAAATGGAAACAGGTCAAAATACCAAAAAAACACAACTAAACAAGTTTATACCCATAAATAAATCATAAATATAACAATGTCTTCGCTTAGGAAGGGTTCAAAAATCAATGTGGTGGAGTATCTGTGATTCTTAATCAGAAAATATGGGGTGCCTTTTGGGGTTATATATTTAAATTATTAATTTAAAGTAAGTAAGTAAAAGTTTATTTATATAGCGCATTTCCTACACAGACAAACTCAATGTGCTTCACATAAAAGCAAAACTCAAACATAGGATAACAGTAAAAATTGTACAAATACATACATATTGAACAATACATACATACCCGTTGTACAATACATTCACACATTGAAAAAAACTAGGCCTAGGCTTTAAAACGATAAAAAGTAGGTTACATAACAGTTTTGCCAGATGGGGTGTCAGATCTTTGATGCTCAGTATCTTGGAACTGCACCTCAAACAGATAGACCCTTATAATTCCAAACTCACTAAATATGGCGTATCTTGTATCTTTTAGTGCAATCTATATGTGCTTTTCTCTTGTATGGAGACGATGTGCGTACGTGGGAGAGGGAATCTTTCAGAAGCTCTAAACAGGAAGGCAAAGGGATCCCTGGTGGCTCAGAAAGCTGCCTGGAAGGACCGAGCTCCTCTGGAACCGGTGAGAGGAAGGGAGGGACTGGATGTTCTGGAGGTTTAGTGGAGGAATCTGACAGAGGAGCGGAGGAGGAATCTGGTGCCTTGGAGGAAAAGTAGGAGCAGGAACCCTGAAGTCTCTGGGAGGAGAGTGGAGGGAAATCTGGGCATTTGTTAGTGGAGGGAGGAGAGCATCCCGGCCTCTGTTTGAGGGTAATGAAAGAAGAGTTTGAAGTGGTGAAGCCTTCTGCTTTCCTTGAGAAGGTGATCATGGTGATACATGAACTTCTTGACCTTCACAACTCCTAATGTTCTGTTGTTTTGGACACTTTACTTTTAAGCTCTGGGTCTGGGTCTTTACTTTTAAACTCCTCTTTGGAGAGGAGTTAAGCGCCCTCTTCCTTTGGATGCACATCATTCTTCGTGCAATAAATGCAAATATTCTTGGGAGAGATGCGGACACATTAGAGATAATAAGTCAGCACCTTTTGCACAAATCAGTGTTGTTGCCTATGATATTATGAAGAGGAACGTCCAGATACAGAAGCAAAGTAGAGATGGTGATTCTTCCAGGATATTTTTCAGCTGCTGTAAGCGTGGCTGCCAGCACTGCAGGGGCCACAAGTCCTTTCTTAGGCTTTAAGTCATTAATCCCCATATGTTTTAGCTTCTCTGTGGACCCCCTGTTTTCTGTATTTGCACATCAGGCAAAAGATCCTTTGCTTTTGAATGCTCACCACTGGAGTCATGTAAAATTATGTCTCACATTGTGTATTGCATCAGAGAATGGCAGACAGGACTGTGGATCAAGGGCCATGGACAGGATGTGCGGTTCTGTTTCTGCAGTCGCTGTGTCCCGAAGTGAACCTGCTGTCGCTCTACAAAGACAAACAGGGAAAGTTCACTGTCTTCAAAGTCATCAAGCTGACACTCATAGGTGAGCACTGACATTCTAGACAGCATGTATAGCATACTAATTATGTGTATTGTAGATGTCTGAATGATAGAACATGGTGCCTATATGAGTAAGATGGAAAGAGGAAACATTTTTCATCACAAAAATGTGTTTGCTTGGACATCAAATTCACTAAACAATCTTTTCCATGGCCAGATTCTGCAGGAGGCCTGGGTGGTTATGAGATACTAAAACTCCACGACGCCGATCCCCTGCTGGGGGTGGAGGTGAAGTTTGTGGATGTAGCGGTGTGTCAGCAGTTCCTGGAGAGCTACGGCTCCGGAGCGGTGTGCCAGTCCCTCTCCCAACACGCCTGCCGGCTTCTCACGGCGACGCAGGAATTCACTGTGAAAACCCAGCTCAAGGCCAGCACACACACACTGGATCTCTGTCTGGACAACCTGCAGCTTTGCCTACAGCACATCCACTTTTCACAGGTATAGTGTATGTTTATGCTTGTAAATAATGCTGCTTTTTTGGGGGAGTGATCTGAGAAGGAGCCCCAGTATTTAAAAATTTCAAGTAGTCGGCACTCTCCTGTTGCAGCTAAATATGGTGTTGAATTCCAAATTTATAGCATGCATGGATAACATTTTTTCACTGTCTTTGCTGATTTAAAAAAAACGTCCACTATGAGTACTGGTGGATACAATTCATGGCTACATTCCAGTTTATATTAGGCTGAAGATTTTGCCATCTCATACACAAGTCACAGAAAAATAACTGATGTCTTTTAAAATAGCCTACACTATATTACTATTGGGAATTGGAGGCAAAATAATAAGCTACCCTGCAGATTTATAAAGGTGAAATGCCCTCTGCATTAATGTGTATAAGATAACCTTTGAGGATACACCTGTGTGCTTGATTAGTTGCTGATGCAGGTCAGTCAAGAAGTTGCTGATCGGGGAAACAGTTTTCAGTGAGGATGCCTCTTGGCACTGCACACACGGCAAGATATTTCTTTTATTTTGCTCAAGATTGAATAATTGCGAATTTGTGTTTGCAGTGATGGACTACATATGCCACTAGCTATAAAGCAGGTATACATGAGCTATTCACAGATTTATTGATTTCTCTGTTATTCAGCATGGGTAAGTGGGAGTCAGAGTGCAAAATGGCATCAAGGCAGGAGGAGAGCCCAGGCTAATGAGCAGCAGGGGAGAGAAGAGTAGTGAAACCACACTGATACTGAGTCCTGTGGTTGGACGGACACACACACACACACACGCACTCACTAAAAAGTGAGAGTGTCTCGGGGGGCTGAGCTCTCCCCTAAATATTCTCATTCGTTGATACCATCTGATCTTGTCATCCCCTGTCAGCCGGAGCGCCTGCGTGACGAGGAGATTGATGACCTGGAGCAGCAGCTGCAGAACCAGGCCCTGGGTCACGCCCCGCAGCCAGCCGCCCTCACACCGGAAGAGGCTCCTGTGCCCAGCAACTGCTTCCGGTTCCAGAGGAGGGTGTTTGGTGAGTTCCTTAAAGGTCAAGATGAGCATTTCTGACACCCGAGTCCCGTGCAATTCTCCCAGGACTCGGTACTGGGCTGCGTTTGGTTCCACGTAAAACACTTTCTTCTGGATGTTGCCTTTCCTTCAAAGTGGAGGGAATCCCCAAAATGCCAGGATGAAAAATGGCTGACAAACAAAGTGGAATTTGGTTCCCCCTTAAACAAGGGAGCATTTATTCTCCCTCGTTCCTTCATTTCTCCTCCCTTCCACAAAGGGTAGAAATTGCAAGCTTCCAGCATGAAGTGTATCCCACAATCCTCCGCTCTGGTTGCTGAATCCACGCTGAATGTAACAGAACGATGGCTGATAGAAATTGTGCATATCCTGTAAATATAAGCTGATTTGGCAACTTCCAGTTTTTTCTGCATTTCAATTTTTCCTAATGCTGCACCATTCAAAGGTGGGCAGTTTGTCAAAAGATGCAGCGTTTTAAGTATTTCAAGAACCCAATATCCTCAAACAGGGTTTATTTGATTTCTAGAGACTAAACAATTTTAGCTGCAGTTTAATTTGGTTTCAAACATAAGAGTAAAACACAGTGGAAAAGCCTTTTTTATTGTGTTTCTGAGAGTAAATGTATAAGACTTCCTTCCTATATAAAGTTGCAATGCCTCTTCAGTTCTGACTTGGCCTTTCTTCCCTTGCTGAGAACCAGAACAGTTTACTTTACATCAGACATTTCGTCACTAGGGGGCTCACTGAAGGGAAGACAACATGGTAATGTGGATCTGACTGCAGCCCTGTTGAGGGCCAGGCTTGCTCGCCATTTTGCCCAGCAAAAATAAGTCGCACATCAGTAAAGCATTTATATCGTTGGAGCCTTTTTCAGATACATCAGACCCATGTTGGTGACTTTAAATTCAGTGTGCATTATTGGCAAATTGCCTTAAAAGTACAATAAATTCCTTAGAAACATCTTTGCCTTCAGGTTCACAAAGAAATAGTGGTTTCATGCACCCAATTTTTACTGCATCTGGCGCCTGTCTTGATAACTGTGAGTGTATCATTTCCATTCACAGCAGCGGCCAATCTATGGAAAGAGATTAGTGCCAGCAGAGATTATATTTGAATTGCATGCATTTGAATTTGTCATGCTCACATTGAACAGTTGAAGTAAAAATAATAATAATAATTTGCAGAATAAATTAATTCAAAAATGTTATTTGTTAGGCACAATTTGAAATTGAATGTGATTTTTGTTTTTATTATTCATTTATTTCCCTTTAATTTCATAATTTCAGATTTGGTCAAATTCAGTTTTCTTAATTCAGATTCAGCACAAGAGACATCTGTTCACTGAGTGTTGACCAGAAGGCAACCGCCTCCTCCAGCGGTCCCACCGGCTCTGGGTCCAAACTGAGTCTGACTCTGAATCTAAAATATATCAAGAATTTCACCCCAGGGGGCGCCCCGGTGGCTCACCAAGTAGAGTGCGTACCATAAGGCTCAGTCCTTCCCGCAGCGACCCGGGTTCGAATCCGGCCTGTGGTCATTTGCTGCAGGTCCTCCCCTCTCTCTCTACCATACCTTCCTGTCTCTCTCTCACACTGTCTCTATCAATAAAGCATAAAATGCCTAAAATAAATCTTTAAAAAAAAAAAAAAAAAAATTTCACTCCAATTCTAAGCTGGTTATGAAACTGCAAAGAGCAGGCAGCGGTTTTGGTCATACAATGTTTATTTAAAATCACAAACTTCAATTTTCAATATTCATGCACGCCAATTTACAGCCCAAATGCCCCATAGCCACGCAGAAAGCTGGAAAATTGCATTTTTCCAATAGAATATGCCTTTTAACAAAAATATCAGTAATGGAACCAGATGTTGAGCAAAAGCATGTAACAACTCCCGTCGACATAAGAACGATATAGGCCCCACATGTCAACAATCCTGTTACTGTCCTATAGATGTTAAGGTCTATAGGAAGTCTGAAAGCTGTTTACTGTTGATACACACATCTGTTTATAGACTAACACTTATTTCCTTTATCCTTTGGCCTGTCAGAGGACCGAATGCTGACGGCGGCAGATGTTCAGAGCTTCTCTAATGGAGTGGGCCGCCAGTGGAAGCACGTCGGGAGGGTCCTGGGCAAGAGCTGCCGCGCTCTGAAGGGCCCGGCCATAGACAACCTGGCCTATGAGTACGAGAGAGAAGGGCTGTACGAGCAAGCCTATCAGCTGCTCAGCCGCTTCATCCAGGCAGAGGGGCGGGCGGCCAAGCTGAGCCGGCTGGTCAGAGCGCTGGAGGACTGCAAGCTCACCAGCCTGGCCGAAAATATTCTGGACATACAGCCGCGAGAGTGACACTCTGTCACACAGTTGTGGTCCGCGAGTCCGTGTGTGTGTGTGTGCAAAGGTGCAGAACTGCGGGGAACATGTTGACTTTGACCTTCCTACTCTTATATGTTTGTTCTTGTTTGATATCTGTCTTCCTCACATTCAAAATCATTCTTGTATGTGTGTGTGTCTGTGTGTGTGTGTATGTGTGTCAGACAGGATGTGTGGACAAGTGCTAACCTGTGTGTGAGAACTAATGTGTGGATTAATATTATGTGGGCACTATTGTGTCTTTTTTATTATTGGTATGATTGAGTATTGTTCTCATTTATGTAAAAGGATCTGTCATTATTACATAGTCACCAGTACACACTGCCTTGGTCTGTACACTGTTTCAAGTGTTGTGGAGGAGCAGACTGTTTTCACCGTGTGCCTTCTCTCTTTCTCCTTTTTAAGTTAATTTACAGATGGAAAGATGGAACCTGTTGGTTCTTGTCAATAATGAGTGCAAAAGTGATGGTTATTGATTGATTGATTTTTTTTTTTTTTTACAAAATAGGTGCATACAGTTATCAAATTAAATGTGTATCAAATTAAATTTCATATTTGTGTTTGATGTTTGATGCATTAGTGTAATTGAAAGTGAAAACATAATTTTGCAAAAATTCCCTCAGGTATAATTTAGTGTTGCATTAATCCCCCCCTCTCTCTCTGTCCTCCCCCTCCCATCACTCACTCTCTCACTCTGTCTCTCTCTGTCTCTCACACACGCACCCAGAGAGTGGGACACGTGCACATGCTCATATGATTAAACTGTGCTGATTACTGATGTACTGCTATATGTATATGTATATGTGTGTATGTATGTATGTGCTTGCATATGTCACATTGCATAAGGGTTAGGGGGAAGAGCCATTGGAGCAGAGAGGTGAGGTTTTATCTCATCATGGCTGTTGGTTCCACTAGCAAACACAAATTTACTGATTAAGGCAGCAGGTTTAGCTCTGGTGGTTTCAGTGGACGGTCCAATGTAAAAGCCCAACCCCCTTACTCCACTTGGCGGTCCATCCAGATGTGATGTGTGGATTAGAAGCTTTTAACGCACACATACACTCACACACTTACCGGTATATGTTGTGCCCCCCCCCCCCCACACACACACACACACATACACAAACAAAGTTGTATATGTCATGACCTGCTGTGACACCCGTCACACTCATCTCTCTCTGCCTCTGCTGTAACTGTAGCCTTCACCCCCCCTCCCCCTTACACACACACACACACACACACACACACACACACACACAGACAAACCGAATACATACAATTACACATTTACGCATGTGCCAAGTGTATTTTCAGCATATTCTCTCAGGCTTTAACCTGTATGTTCACCAACATGCTTGTGCATTTTCTTCCTATTTCTGTTGTTGACATGCTTGAGGATAAGGCAGTCCTCTCTGTGTTGACAGGCAGCCTGGCTCCATCTCACCGAGAAAACAAGAATATCTGTCGTATGGTGCTATTTTTTAATTTCTTAACAACGCTAAATTGTTCACTAATGCCACGAGAGCAACATTTGCCTTTTAAACGGCCCTTTCATTTGAATAATCTTTCATAGGACGTGATTAAAGCTCTTGCCTCGGCTGCTCTGACGTAAGCGAGATTGTCTGCGTTAGGTGAGTCTCGCGCAGCCCTGTCCCCTCCTCTCGCGCCCCTGCCATTGTGAAAAGATTGAACGATGAAATCGCTCGCGCTTGCTGTCATCAGCGCCGCCCTGTAGAGACCCCCCCAGCCCCGCAGGCTCGAGCACAACGACCCCACCCCCTCTCCGAGAGGGACGGAGCGAGACACAGAGTCACGGAGAAAAGACCTTTTCGGATCCCGGCTCTCTTTGCCCTCAATCCGGGCCTAATGCTGTAGCGGACAGTGCCGAAGAGAGAGTGAGAGATACGCACTGATTGAGTCGGCGAGGGACAGGGCGGACTAGAGAAGAAGGGATTGTTCATTCGCCTGGAAACATGGGATGTACACTCAGCGCCGAGGAGCGCGCGGCTCTGGACCGGAGCAAGGCCATCGAGAAAAACCTGAAAGAGGATGGGATCACCGCTGCCAAGGACGTCAAACTGCTGCTGCTCGGTAAGAGCCTCTAGTCGCAGGGCTGCGCCTTCGCACGGCTCGCCTCCTGTAGCAGTGGGGCGGAGGTGCTCTCCGTGGTACTGATTTACCGAAACACTGCCGACTCTCACTCTGCTCCCTTCTTTACAGGAGGGGGAGAATCCGGCAAGAGCACAATCGTCAAACAGATGAAGTAAGTGTCTTTTTGCCTTTTCTTATTCAAGCGTCTTCGTCACAGTCGAGGTGAGGCCTGAGATTGCGCCTCCCCTGTCTGTGCTATAAGGCTGAGCCGCCATGTTTCGAGAGGCCGTAGCCCCGGAGGTCTGCCGGTGTCTCGAGCACCTCCTGCAGACCGAGCGAGAGGCTGTGAAGGCCGCTGGTGCGCCTCAGGGTGCTGTTCACTGCGAGGGTGCTGAAATCGAGTTACAGGGTTTTTACGTGCATATAGACAGTGCGAGAGGGAATACGTGGGTGTTGTTCGTGAATGTGCGTGTGTGTGCGTGTGCGTGTGTGTGTGTGTGTGTGTGAATTATAGTGAGGTCACTACAGCTCCATTAGCGAATACCTCTGCTTTAATCTTAATGGCTTTAAGTGCCTGATATCGCTGAGAGTACTTTGCCTATAAAGCGGATTTACGCAGAAATATGGCATCTAAAACCGCATCTAAACCTTCCCCTTTCTAATCTAAATCACTCTTTCATATTCTAAATCACTGTTATGTTTTTTTTTTCTAAACCTCTTAGTTAAGTTTCTAGATGTTTCAATCCGGAAAAAAGGCATCGTCCATTGTATATTTTATTCATACGAGGCATCCTCTGAAACATCTCATATTCTTTGTGGTGTCAGTGTTTCCTCTGCTCGCTGCCTCCATACAGCTCAACACATCCTGCATTGCATTGCTCCCTCCCTCCTTCCCTCCCTGCTTCCTTTCCTCCCTCCACTTCATTACTCTTCCTAGATTCTCTGGTTGCCCATAAGCAGCACTCAGTGCTTTGCCGTCAACTCGACGCACGGGCCAAATAGTATTTAACACTTTTCGTGGTTTGTTTTAGCGTATGCAAGTGCCAGATGGATGGATTTTACTACACGGGGAAATACATTGAGTGCCATAAAGTTTAGGCAATCACCGCGAAGTATTGGGGTGTAAATTTAGTTTGCTCTGCTGTGATTTGCCACTCATCGGATGTGCTGTGCAGGTTAATACAGCGGTTCAGATTTAAAAAATATATATATATTTGTATGATTATTGTTTGACCCAGGATTGGTGAAATCCTTATGGCTGCTGTTGTTATATGATGTAAGAATCAGGATGAGAAAGAAACGAAACCTGGACATTCACATTGTTACTGCTCACCATAAAGTGTGTGTGTATGAGAGAGAGAGAGAGAGAGAGAGAGAGAGAGAGAGAGAGAGAGAGAGGAAGAGATAGAGAGAGAGAGAGAGAGAGGAAGAGATGGATAGAGAGAGAGAGAGAGAGAGAGAGAGAGAGAATGAATGAATGAATGCCTGAAATAGAACTTTTCACAAGCAACCGAAAATGCATCATTGCATTTTCAAAATGGTGAGAGAGTTAAGCCTCATAATGAAGAGGATGTGGCCTACAAAGTCAGGTGAATGGAGTCTACTCACCTCTGTCTTTAGCCATATTATAGGAATTAAATAACTTCAGTTGCTGGGTGATGTAGTACTAATCAACTCATACAAATACTAGTAAGTTAGGGTTGCAGAAATGTCAATTATGTCTTCTTTTTTTTTTTTTTTTACCTTTTTGTTTTTAGACTAGTTGATTAGTTAGTTACCTTTTCTATTTAAATTCCTGTCCTTGGCTTATAGAGTCTATCCACCTATCTTCCTAATCACCAGCATTTTTACACACACTGAATGTACAACATATTAGGTACAATTACTCTTATCATGAAGTGCATGAGGTGAGTCCAGGTAAAAGCCATTATCCCTTATTGAGTTCCCTTATTAAATCTATACCAATCACAATGGAAGGGATGTAGATAAAGAAATGGGTTAGAGAAGGATTTTTAAGCTTTAAGACAATTTAAGCTTTGAGGCAATTGAAATGTGGATTGTGCAAAATGAGCTGTACCTCAATATAAGGAGGATATCCCTAATATTTTGTACATTCAGTCTATAATGGGGGAATGGGGGGGGGGGGGGGGGGGGGGTCACAAATCATTACTTCAACCTCTTCCATTATCACTACACCACTGAGCCTGTGTGTGTGTGTGTGTGTGTGTGTGTGTGTGTGTGTGTTCATGTGCTTTTGGATTCTCTACTACTGACAATATACAACATTAGAAGGAGTTTTACTGTATTGCAGTAAATGTATTAGGGAACAGTAGAGTCTTATGCAGTGTAATGGATTATTACTCTGAGAGTGATTCCAATGCATTGCACATCACATTCATTAAGAATGGCTTAATTGCCGCCTTACAGTCTAATTACAAATCATAAATCGAGAATGTCATTTTTTTTTGTCCATTTATTATTAAGAGGTAATAGACAGAAATATGTATTTGGGTCAGAATCAAATGAAAGAGGTTCCTAGTGAGGCTGTGAGGAAGTGAGAGGGGACACCGAGCCGTGTGTGTTGTGGAGGGGCCTAAACAGCAGGAGTCACCTGGAAAACACTAAAAACACTAGAGTACACACACAAAAACACACACACACTCACAAAAAACCCCTAAAGAATCTGCCAGAACAGGGGAATCTTTTTCATCTGAGGTGTAAACATAATTGTGTGTGTGTGTGTGTGTGTGTGTGTGTGCGTTTGCATGAGCATATGGGAATGTGTGACTTTTTTGTGTTTAGCCCATGCCTGTGTGTCTCTGCTAATATCTGTCTGCGCATACAGGATTATCCATGAAGATGGCTTTTCTGGGGATGACGTGAAGCAGTATAAGCCTGTGGTCTACAGCAACACCATCCAGAGCTTGGCAGCCATCCTCCGAGCCATGGACTCTCTGGGGATTGAGTTCGGAGACAAGGATAGAAAAGTTAGTTTACTCGTTTTTCTACTGAGGACTATTTCCCCAAGCGTTCCCCTATAGAACAAACCTTCAAACTGCTTAGAAAATGAGACTTCATTTTTACATCCTTGAAGCTCAAGGTGTGAAATGTGATAGTGCCAAAGAATTCAAACGTTCATTTAGTTTCCCCGTTTCCTGACGTTGTGAAATTTGTGTGTCCAGGCGGATGCTAAGCTGGTCTGTGATGTGGTGAGTCGTATGGAGGACACAGAGCCGTACTCCGCAGAGCTTCTGACCGCTATGAAGCGTGTGTGGGGTGACGCTGGGACCCAGGAGTGCTTCAACCGCGCCCGGGAATACCAGCTCAACGACTCCGCCCAGTAGTGAGTAGCATACCAGGGCAGTATGAGAAGTCTGACGTGTGTAACATACAGTACATGCGTACAAAAACACAAAAAGTCTCCTGATCTTCATTTTTCTCCATCTTCTTCCCCGCATCATCAGCTATCTAGACAGTCTAGACCGGATCGGGGCGGCAGACTACCAGCCCACAGAACAGGACATCCTGAGAACCCGAGTGAAGACCACCGGTATCGTCGAAACCCACTTCACCTTCAAGAACCTACATTTCAGGTACCATGCGCGCATTTGTTGCAGCTTTGTAGCTCACGTCAAATTGGTCTTTATTCATCATGCGTTTTGTCTGAGATTGAAGGGTTAGGGTTAAGTTCAGGGGCTATAGGTCTCCGCCTAAATTGATTTCTTGCTCTTTTTCAGGCTGTTTGATGTGGGAGGTCAGAGGTCAGAGAGGAAGAAATGGATCCACTGCTTTGAAGATGTGACAGCCATTATCTTCTGTGTTGCTCTGAGTGGCTACGACCAGGTGCTCCATGAAGATGAAACAACCGTAAGTGGAACTCAAACACAATCTGAATCCCTCTTGTGCGGACTTCATACTGGGTTTCGACTGGTGTGGCTTCTTGAAGGCTGGTACTGATATTTTTAGACTGAAGTTGCTGCTAATTAATATTTTGTACCGATATTCAATATTTCATGACCAAAAATTCCAAGGAATTGCAAGTGTTCAGTGTTTCTCTCCACTGAAAACCAGGATAGTAATATACTACTACTTCTACTACTAATACTACTAATGAAACATACTGTATTAAAGCATAATTGTGTAGAAAACGAACAATCAAACGTCTCATTAGACTCAATTCAGGTCAAGGGGTTCCCATTGACGACCACTGATGATCAATTATACAATATGTAACACAAAACAAACTGCACCACATCCTTCATATCGGAGGTGGATGACACTGATATCCAGTTTTTAATAAAAGGCCAATATCGACCCCATATACTGACCAGGTGATATCGGTCTAACCCTACATACACTGGCCTTTCTAGCCCAGGCTAACACCAATCTCATTGTTATATTTATTCTTTATTCCTGCAGAACCGCATGCATGAGTCGCTCATGCTCTTCGACTCTATCTGCAACAACAAGTTTTTCATCGACACCTCCATCATCCTTTTCCTTAACAAGAAGGATCTGTTCGCTGAGAAGATCAAGAAGTCTCCGCTGAGTATCTGTTTTCCCGAATACACAGGTGAGTTCACGCCTCTCTTCTTAAAGCAGAGCACCCTTACGTACAAAGAGACAGATGCCAGTTTCTCACGCCCTCTGATGTTTTCTTTGCCTCTTCCTCCCCCTCCGTCTCCAGGTGCTAATACTTACGACGATGCTACTGCGTATATCCAGGTTCAGTTTGAGAGTAAGAACCGCTCTCCCAATAAGGAGATCTACTGTCACCTGACCTGTGCCACAGACACAGGAAACATCCAGGTAGTGTTCGACGCTGTCACTGACATCATTATTGCAAACAACCTTAGAGGGTGTGGCTTATACTGAGGCCTGGCCAAGCACAGAGGTTGCCATGGAGAGTATGAGGTGTTAATAATGATAATTTTGATGATACTAAAACGCATTAAATATGTAAATCTACACGTCCAAACGGACCCAAAGAGCTGCCGTCAGACACCACACTGGATTATTGCCATGATTTGTTCCCTTCTTCCTATTTTGATTTCAGTATACAACCCCAGTTTTGTCTTATAAAATGTGTTTTGAACTGAATGTTTCATGTTTTGTTGTTGATCGTGTCAACAACTGGGAAGGTCAGAAAAACGGCAGCACCAGGGGTATTATTCAGCCGGCGCCTTGTTTTGCAAAGCTCAACCTAGAAATGCAGTGTAAGGAGTGTGCAATGTCCTATTTTTACCACAATATAGTGAATATTGTCCCATTCTTTTCATGACATTTCTATCTGCAAGACTTTAGACATGTATCTTTACTGAATATAACCACTGGTGCTCCGTTTGCAGAGCTGCTCTATTTATGTTGGTGTTGATGATGATGATGATGATGATGATGATGATGTTGATGATGTTGGGGAGGTGCTGTACTAGTGGCTGAGGGTCATGGTTGGGATGAAGGAGGCTATTTAACTTCCAGAGGGACAAAGCTCCCCTCTCCTTTGGACCCACACATGACTGCTCCATATGAGTAGCCTGCAGGTCTGTTCCACTCCTCTTTCACTGTAACACATAATGGAAGAGAGGACGGCGCTCTTAGAGTGGCTGTCCGTCGCCATTGGCCTCCTGTAGTGTGATGACATGTGCATCAGCCAATGATATCTGGAAAATGTCATATCAGTGCCAACCATCTGAGAATGACAGATAGGGGATTAGGATCAGAAATCATAGCTCATGTTCATACTATCAACTAATATCATTTAAGTAACAGATACAACATTTTATTATCATCGAATGATTTATTTATTTAAGCCTCATGCCCTACATGCTTCCTCCTACCTCCTAAAATCCCGTGCCACATATTTATTTCCTATCATGTCAAACTGGGGTATATACCAATACCTGTCTACATTTCAGAGGGTAGAAAGCAGCTCTCTAATGACATCTTGTTCTCTGTGTGGTGCTTTACCCTTCTATGTGAGTCTGTTTAGAAATAGAAGACTGCACGAGGAGAAAGATATCATTTGAGGCAACCTCTGTTTGGGGAGCTCGGGTTAACCCCCCTTTTCCCCTGATAAGTAAACAGGGAACCATTATCCCCATCTGTCACGTTTCTCTTTTCACAGAGAAAAAAGTACAGCTCTCCATTTATTCACCTGTGCACCTGAAAATTCATCTTCCCATTCCTGTATACTCTTTACCTATCACATATCATTCCTCATATCCTATCTCCATTTTCACCTTAAAAAACACCGTACTGTATATATATATTATGATTATACCAGATTTTTTTTTACTGTGAATGTTTTTGTGCTGCACCCCATCCTATTCTGTAGTTTATTGGTTGCTCTCATGTGGAATGTTTGTGCTGAGCCAATCGAATGTTGTGTTTACATTAAAGCCACACTTTTCCTAACTATTCCTGCATTCATGCTGTGTGTCTGTTTGAGTCTGAATAAATACTGTACGATTACATCTCTGTTCTCTCAGCAAACTTTTGACACACTGACCAGCCTCCGTCCATTCAGGTGCACACAGAATTAAGGTTAGACCAGGAAATTAGGCTGAACGTTATGAAAATGGCCCTCTTTTAATGCTCCATTGCCCGGTGAACACAGCTTTGTATTTAGTGTCACAAATATGTGCATTATATAAAAGATTGGGAACAGGTCTTGCATGGCAATAGGGCAGCACTTCGTGAAATGTGGCGGATGGCAGGGATCAAAAGCATTGTACAGCGGCTCTCAATTTATTAGGTTAAAAGTGTTCCATCATCACAGACAAGGAGCTATTCATATATTGAATGACTAGGCTGGATCAGCTGTCTGACCTGCTTCTGTCAGTTTAATGGATATGATGTTCATTACTGCTCTGTTTCACTGACAGCCGCAGAGCTCCCCGGTCCCAGTGTGCCCTCGTTTCAGAGCCAGTTACAGGTTAAAAGGTTGGAATTCCCAGTATGACATAATTACAGAATTACACATTTCAGAGAATATCCTCATATTTTACAGATAATTCACCTCAAAGTGTTCACCATCACTGCCGCATAACCGCTACCCAATCTCAGAGTATTAGTCTGCCCCTAAAAGCTCAGCTATAACTCTAATACAGGCTGACATCAGCAGAGTACAGAGGCATGGAGTGTGGAGCAGAAGGCAGAAACTGAAAACCCAACTGAAATCTCCTGGGTGAGCAATGAGACAGTTTCCGACGAAAAGAAATCCCTAGCCATTTGCCCACGCCCTACCCACATCCATTTACAGAAACATGGATTAAACCTGGATTTTGCAGAGCTCCTCTTTAGTGAAATGCATCACAAGGTGGGTGCTACAGTCCAATCACTGACGATCAGCACGCTAGTTCATGAGTTACAGCCGCAGCCTCTTGATATCTTCACTTCGGAAGTCGATACGTAGAGCCAGAACCTGACGCACCTCTGCTGGGGTCAGCCGCCACGTCAGCGGGCCGGAGTTTGGGCCCCAGTAATCCAGGATCTCTGTTACCTACATAGACACAAATGGGTACTAGTGAGCATATGTCAGAAATAAAACCTGCAATTATATATGTGCTCTGTGTATGTGTGCTGAAGAATCAATGTAGATTACCCGCTCCAAGTTGAGGATGGTGGCCATCTGTGTGAGGCGAGCAAACTTATCCCTGATGGTCCAGGTGGTCACAGTGGTGAGGTAAGCCACCAGGGAGCGCAGCTCTTTGTCGAACTGCAGCCCTCCCAGCTAGGAGAAAATCAGCAGCACGGTGAAGCAAACATCACAGACTGAAAAACAGACTGAATACATTTTGTTCAGCAATATTTTCTTGGAGTAGGAGTAGTATTTTTTAGGGGTATTCATAGTATTCTGTTACATCACTACAAGGCCATCTTGGTAGGAAAATAACGATTTTGTAATAAATTAACAGGTGATTACAATCAAATTACAAACACAGCCAATGAGCTGTGTGTATTGTAAAGCGACATATTGGTAAGAAATGCATTTGACATCATGGGAATACTATGAATACTGGTTCATCATTTCAGCAGACGCACTGCTTGAAACGGGTAGATGCCATCCTGTCAAAAGGAAACACCCTTTTCTGGACTCATTAATAAATCATTGCTTAGGGCGGCCTTTTCATCACATGTATGTCAGTGATGTAAGTGATGCACAACGTGCTTGGTACCACCTTGTGGCCAAGCCTGGCGCCTCACCCTGCTGAATGAGCATTTCAGGACCGTCTTCTCCATTTCGATGGACACCAAGCTGGTCATCAGACTGGTCAGTGTGTCGTAGATGACTGGAGAGAGGGCCATCTGAGGGGAGAACAAGACGAGGAGCGAGAGAGACGGCAGAAAAGAGTAAATATATTCAGTTGATACAAACTTGAGTGATATCAGTCATATTTTGAACAATGCTGCAACCATTATTATTAATTAGACAGATAGATACCTTGAACTCCGCCATGAGTTGCTCCAAGTTAACAATGAGCTGCTGCACCCAGGGATCATTGGCTTCATACTCATTAAACTCCTCCTGTAAACAACACCGCCAGTTATACTCACACACTCTGTAACCTCAGATTGTATTTGTGTGATTTAGAGATCATTACCTCCTCTATGTTGTGGGAGATGGACAGGAAGCTGCTGATCCAGGGTTTCACCTGAGGCTTTATGGCTGTGGTATTCAGCTCAGTCAGGCCCTCCTGTGAAACAAAATCACATCAATGAACGTAACAGTTCATGCAACATTTGCCCTGCAGCGAACACTTACAGTACCTTACAGTACTAATACCAAATACCAAATACCAAACCACAGTCTTCTACTTTTTTCTTGCCCTGATGAAGACCTTATGATCGAAACACGTTGGCTCTAAGCCAAGACAATAAAGACTTTTTAAATTTCAAGATTTTAGTCTCTTCCTTCCTTACTGGATTTAGATTGCCTTGGACTTTATGTACACAGTTCAAGAGTTGACTTTTTTCTCACTGGAGGTTTTCAATCTTAGAGCTAATATCTCAATTTTCTACAGTCTTCTACTGTCAGCCACTGAGAACAGTAGTTATGGTTAAGTGCCTTGCAATAGCTTGCTATAGAAAACTAAGGCTGTGGAAAGAGGTTTATATCCTCCCCCTATGAAAACGAGGACAGACACTAATGATGTGAATAACTGCCACCTTAAATTGAAATTTTCAAATAAAATATTAAGCATCTTATTAAAGCTTGATTGTGCTTGTTACCAGCCAATAACTTGCCTGGTTAAATAAATAATGGTTTTCCTCTGTTGCAGGCTTTGGTCTGTAACGCTAACCCTAATGACATGACTTTTTTTAGAAATGCGTTTGGAAACACACTCACACAGACTTTTTCCCACCGAGCGGCACCCGAATGAAGCAAGAGAGGGGAGCGTATGCACAACTGATCTATGTGTGTGAACTTCCAACCTGTAAGAGATCCTTGAACTTGCTGGATGTGTTGACAAGGTCTGACAAACAGCTGTCAATCTTGGCCTGTTCGCCAGAGCCGGCCCCCTGCGTGAACAACTTGGAGCAATCGTTCTGTGAAAAAAGGACCAAGTTGCCAAGCTGTGAGACAAACTATAAACGACATGAGGAATAGAAGAAGAGAAGCACTGCTGATGTATAACTTACCTCCAGGTTCCTCTTTAGAGTTGTGATGTTCTCACTACACACCTCAACATTATTCAGAGTCACCTGAGATGGAGAGAAGAACAGTGTGAATGTTTTGTCTTCTATTCAAATATATGTCGCACTCAACAGCTGGCTGAAAAACCTCATCACCGCTGCGGGTCTGGGTTTTTATTGAATACTTTGACTTGCTTTGGTTAAGGAAGGATGCAGACAAGCGGGATGGTCTGCATCCAAATTACAGAGATACATATGTTCCTTGCTGGGGACTTTGAGGTTTTAATGAAGGACTGACAATCAGTAAGTGTCCGCTCCCCTCCCTCATCCCCAGCCCTAATGACACATTTCCCATCCTTGTTCTTGGAAACACACCTACACCCACTACAACACTGCTCTGCCCCTGACCCAGTGCCTTTAAATATTGATTTATTCAATTTGACATCCCTCTCTCTAATAAGTCTTTTATCTGCCTTGATTTTATCACTGCTAATCGTTTGGACTTTTTGGCAGAATATTGGCTGGGGCATGGGGACTTGATTGAGGCGACTCCTCCTGATTTCTCTCATTTTCACCTCTCCCGCCTCTCTGGTAGAGGTGGGGGATTTGTCATACACAAACCATGTTTTAAATGTCTTATCTCCATTGGTAATTGGTAAAGTGTGTTTTGTTTATAGGCCTCCCAAGCCGAAAGGTAATTTGATTCAAGAATTCTCTGAATTCCTGTCAGTTATTTTGCTTAAGTATGACAGAGTGTTAATACTTGGAGATTTTAATATTCATGTGTGCTGCCCCACAAACATACTTTCTTCTGAGTTTATGAATCTTTTCATCTTAATCAGTCTGTGTTGTGGCCCACTCTTGACTGGGTGTTCTCACATCAATTTAAGATGCACAATGTTGAACGTATGGACTTGTGTGACAATAAAGCCACGACTTTCAATATTGAACTGCCTCCTCCTACCTCTAACCGGTTTATCCCAGCTCTCTCCCGCATTATAAACTCAGATTTGAATCTTTTCAACAAAACCTGCTCTAATATTTTTGATACTATACCTTTGCACCTTACAAAATTTGACCGCCTTAAACACTGGGTGGGCATATTGGATACAGCACTAGAAAAATGTTCTCCTATTAATTATAGCTGCTGGAAATATCTCAGTGTGACATCACACTGTCTAACATACATCCCCCTTAAAAAAACAACAACAAAAAAACAGCTTCTGCAAAACCCTTCAACTCTTCCAACCCTCTTCACCCTCTCTGGTGAATTCCCAAAAAGAATATGTTGGTCATCTCAATGGCATCATTCACTCAAAATCAGGCCAGTAGTTTATGAGATATTGCATGTGATGTGATGCAGGGATTACTGACCTCCAACTACTTGGATTTCTTTTCAATTGTTCTTGTATTTAGTTCTCTAAAGTAAGGCATTATGCCAAATGTGCCTTAGCTCTTTTTGAAAAGTAATTCTGCAGCAATGTCTGTTTTGAGTAATAAAACAAAGTTAACTCCATTAAAGCTCTATGTAGTCTTTTACCCCTGAAAATGTATACTGTAGGAATTGATAAGGGAATTGATAAATAATTGGACCGATAAGAAGAATCGAAAATGGCACCGGAATCGGTAAAATCCTAACAATATCCAGCCCTGGACACAGACAGATCCATAGTACCCCATCGCCTCAAAGGTGTGTGCGTGTGTGTGTGTTGGCAGGATAATGCATGTGTCCATTCATGATTCTTACCAGAAATGCAGCCTTGGCGTGTTCGGCACTCTCAATGCCGAGTGTGTTGAACTTTCCCTGCTGCAAGCTGCTCTGCATCAGACTGACTGCGCTGCTCACGCCGCGCTGGATGTCCTGCAGTGTGGTGGCAGGGAAACCCTGCCGCAGCTTATTGTACAACACTTCTCTGGGAGATGAAGAGAGACGGGGCAAGGGGTGAGGGGATAGTGAACGAAGGAAGTAAAGAGTATTTCAAATGTGAATCGGAAAATGTGTGTGAGAGTACCTGAAGTCAGACTCCAGCGCTGAGTTTGCGTGGTTGATCATGGCACACAGGCAGTCGATGCTGGAGCTGGACAAAGCTCTGCTGATGCACTTCTTCACAATGTAGAAACAGTCGTCCACCATGCTGGAGGTCAGCTGACCCTTTTCATATGTATCCATTGCAACAGCCTGAGGAGAAAAGCTCATTTTATTCTATATGAGCCGGGCTCTGTGTGTCCATTGTTCATTCGTGTGTTAACGCTTTTTGCAATGCGCTCTGCTTAGGGGAATTACAGTATGTACTGTCCAGAGCCTTGTATAAGGGAAATCCAGTGTGCGCTCGTACACCAGGCAGTACGGTTCAAGTCAGCATCAATCAACTGGAGGCTGGTGGCTGTACATCTACGTACGAGGGACTTGGTGATTTTCTAACTGTAGTGGCCAAGTCAACGCATGAATTAAATATTTTGTTCAGCAGTTCTCTTAGTTACTACACTGTGCTACCAGCACTTTGGTGTTAACTGGTGGCGTCTTTAAAGTCAATGCAATTTCACTCACTCCAATCATGCATTCTCCTCACCCCACCCCTCCACCCGAGCCCCTAGAAAGCGCTACACACTTTATCTTTATGAATTAAAAGTTGAATTGCTTTTTTGGTCAATATGTATTGCGTCTAATGGGAAAATAAACAATTATGTTTTGGGTTTTCTAAATGTTTAACGCTTTTTTCACTGGCATTATTTCTGCATGCAAATATAATATTGAGTGATTTACCTTGTTGACAGTCTCCCTCATGTAGTACTCCTCCATTGGAATGTAGTAGCCAATCAGCTCCTGCATGGTCCGGCTCAGCAAGCAATGTTTCAGGAGCTTCTCCACGTTCTGCTGATGCTCTGTGCAGTCAAAAAGAAAAAACACAGAAACTGTTTTTGCCCTACATCTCAAAGGGAGTCTTAGTTTATATGCATTATCATGCATTAATATGCAGCTACCTTGTGTGATGCTCTGGGCGTCCCCAACTTCAAAATCGGCCATCATACGACGACGCAAAAAGCGCAGATAGAGCTCGGCCCTTGCGTTCATCAGGGTGACTTCCATCAGCACGGGGTCCAACTCCCTATTCGCACAAAATACACACATAAATAAAGACAGCAAGCAGCCAAACCAACTGGGGAACGCAGGATGTTGCTGAGACAAACACAAATACCTGGGCTCTATCCTCTCAGCTGGCACGCTCTTCATCATGCTGTTCTGGACGATCTGAAACTACAGGAGGGATTCAAGGTTACAGCGACTACAGATGTGAACTAAAAGGAATCGTGTCATGCGCTTCAGACGCCACACACACCTTGTTGTGGTAGTCTCTCTGCTGGATGAACTTATCGACTATTTTCTGGGCCTGCCGGTCACACTCCTGCTGCAGGTGGGTGATGAGTGTGTACAGATGGCCTGGACCGTAATATGTTTCTACTATAGGTTGATGAGTCTCAACAACACGGGCAATGCCTGGAAACACACACACAAGTTATTTAGTTTCCTCTCCAAACCAACAAATGGAGATGTATACACACACATATACGTTGTATCGGCCTGATTATCTCACCTTCTAGTAACAGTGTGAGAGTGTCAGCAAATATGAGTGGCGCTCTCTTCTCTCCCAGGTCTCCACCTGTCGCTAACAGCAGGTTCTCCTCAGCTTTAGAGGCCAGCTGTGTGAAAGCAAGAAAGACAGAAAGGTGACTAATAAGATCAGAATAAGTGATCAGACATAATATACCAATTACTATTTCTGCCCATTATTTAACATTAGGTCAAGTGAATATGCCGTCACTTTAGCGCCTTAGAGAATTGTAAGGAGAAGAGGGCCCGCATATGATGAACATGGATTTAGGGCAGCATTTTACTGTTTTTGACATTTAGCTGACGTTCTTATCCAGAGCGACATACAATGAGTGCAACAGCAGAATAAGCTTAAGTCCCTAGATCACAGAAATTACAAGCAACCAACAATAAGGAGAGCAACATCAGGGCCTTTGTGCCTTTACAACAGTCCTGTGACCACAGAATGATCACGGAAGAGCAAAGTGCCAAGAAAATATATTAAATACAGCAGAGGAGAGAGAGAAACTTTTTTACAACTCTTCAGTCACCAATTAAACTCCAGAAGAAAATGTATTCACCAGTCCAGGAATTCAAACTGGCAACCCTCTGATCAGAAGCTATCCTCCTCCTCAGCCTGAACCAGCCTCACTGCCCTTTACAACACTTCAGAGCGTCCCATGCACTGTAATACTGACCTGGCTGCAGAGGTATTGACCAAAGCGGGCGAGGCCCTGCTGGTGGAGGCCCAGCAGAGGGAAGATTTTGAAAAACCTTTCCACCTGCGCGAGGTCGACCGCTGCTACAGCTTCATCCAGTTTCTCAGCAACAATGACCTTTAGTTTCTGTTCTGCCTCTTGCAGCATCGTCAGACTGGCGTCCACCGCACTGCCTGAGCAGACAGAGAGGCATTATCAGTATCATGGTCTCTGTCTAGTGAGGGGACCACAGATACAAAGTGAAGGTGTTATCTCTCTTCTATAGTGGCTGTATGTTGCTTACTTAGTGTCATGAAAATGGTTTGATTTTCTGCCTTTTTGCAAATTTTTCATGTTCAACTTGGTAAGATGTTTTGTGGGTTGTAGTAGTTAACAGATGAAGTCTGAGAAAAAAGACACAAAAGTTTGGTGATTTTCCAATTTGTTCACCAAACTTTGGAGTCATTTTTCTCTCCAGGCTTCCTCTATAAAATACCACCTCCCAAAAATGATCTGACCAAATGTGAAAAATGTTCAAATTAAACAGGAGGCCAATACTTTTCACACTGCACTGCAGTAGTGGACATTGAGCTACAGCCCTCTTACTTTCTTCTCCCTGCCTGCTCAGCTCAATAACCGACTGGTCCAGAGAGAGGTATCGATGGATGTGGGCAGCAGCCTGTTCATAATCTTCATTTCTCAGAGCCGTCTGCACACCGTCGGTGCAGAACTTCAGATCAAGGATATCATCAGCACGCTGGATGACGTTATATAGCCGTGTCTGCAAAACAAACAAATATATATATATATATATATAAATGCACAGAGTCAGAGATGTGGTGGTAAATAAAAAAAAAAGGTGGATAAATTGTGACCACCAAGTCAGTGATCATCATAAGGCAAACAACCATCAATATACACAAAAATCAATTACATTTTCAAAAAAGCGTTAATCTATGTTCTTTGTTAAAAGACACTTTCTTTATACATGTAACATCAGTTTGATTCTACTCAATATGCTGTACATAGAGTCATCAGCATTTATGCCCCAAAAAGGTGGGTAAACACTATTTTGTACATAAAAAGGTTTAGGTGGGTTTCCCCTCCACTGCATCCCTGACTCTGTAGAATTAATGTGTGTGACACCTGGATGTAAAGAGTGTGTGTGTAGTTGTACCTTTGCCAGGTCCAGCTGTCGGACTTTGCGGCTGACATTCTCCGCCAGGCTGCAGGTGAAGGTGATCATGCCTGACAGCTGACTGGCGTCTCCTCCAATCAGCTGCAGGTTGGGCCTGAGGGGCAAAGTGACAGGTTTTGCATATTATAACAGATTCCTTGCTCAAGCATCATAGATGGCGGAGCTGAAATTTTAAGCACCTGATGATCATGCAATGTGGGAAAGTAGTGTGTGTGTGCGTGTGTGTGTGTGGTGTGCTTTTAAATAAATTATCTTAATCTAAATCTTTTATTATTAATAACATGCATGTGGGTTTCATCTGCTGGTTCTGATGTGTCCTGTGAGCTACTGCATGTCTCTAGTGAGGATGTAAGGATGTATTCAAACCTGAGACAGTTTTGTGGAATTACCTGATATCACATCAAAACTTGACAACTTGACAATTTAACACATCAGAAAGTAGCATAAACCATGTATAAGCTGTATTAATGTTGTATACATAAAATACAATAAACACATAGCAAGTCATATTGGTTCACATGGTTGTTCCACTATGCACCAACATCAAACCGTTGTAGAAACTGTACTCTGCTCAAACCGTACCCCATCCTCTGCAGTGCCAGCATCTTTGTGTGGATGCTCCCCTGCTGCCCCACCAGTTTGTCCAGCTCAGCTTCCACTTCTTTCTGCATTAGAACAGACAACAAAACATGTCATGCACAACAAGAATAAAGCTATAAATTGAAAATGTCATAGCTTTCTGAGCAATCACTTACTCCCTGTTTTAGTTGACATGCTTATGGGACTAAGCACAGCTAACCCACCATATGGAGCCCATCAGTCTTCACAGTTTGCACTACAGTATGTGGCCCGTAGTCAGAAGCCTTTCCTTTAACACCCAATCTGGAATTTGACTTTGGCATCTCCTTTTGAGCTGCTGTCACCACATTTCTGCCTTTGCTTAAATTTTGATTTATGAGACATTTTCTTCCACTCTGAAATTGACTGAGCTCTTGGCTGAGCTGACTGAGCTCTTGATACAAAGAGAGATGGTCAACAGTAAACATGAATTCAGACTATTTTTTTTTGCAATAAATGGTTTGTTTACACATGTATTGTTTGAAAAGATGCATGGAATTATATTTTGAGTTGCAGTTGGATGAACACATATTTTTCAATCAGCAAGTCCTATCCTTCAAAAATCTCAATGTGTCTCTCTCAGTCAGTATAGATGAAAGCCACATGTGAACATCTCAGGCTGGCGGTGTTGGGGTGATGGTGTCTTGGTGGCTCAAGTTGGGCCCCTTGATAAAGGGCAGAATATCTGAACATAATAAAGTGCAAACCTCATGGCAGCAGCGTATCATTTGCGAATATATCTTTTTTAGCAGGACAACACCTTGTGCTGCAAGCTATGAGCGAATATGACATTGAATGACAGTGAACCAAATCTCAGTCAAACTGAACTGGGGTGGGACCAGCTGATGGAGGTAGAGATCCACCACCGGCCAGCTGACCCAGCTGTAGGAGGCTTTATTAACTTGACCAGCATTCACCGCTTCTGAACCTTTGTAGAGTCCATAACCCGACGACCTGGGACTACTCTGACACCAAAACAAAGGGGTGTAACTCCACACTGCCAGTATTAGAAAGGTTTTGTTATTGTTTTGTACCCTGGGAACCTGATCAGGTTCTGCCCCCAACTTCCGCCTCACCAAGGAAATTTAACGCTAATCTGCCTCTACGAGCTTTAAAAACAAAATGGTGCTTTATTTTGACCGTGTTGCAGACGAAGGGAAGGCCTTTGACTGAGCTCTGGACAGCAACATGAAACATTTCGGGGTTATGCCCCCATCACGCCACCAACGTCAGAAGTTTACGTGTGCAGACAGAGAGCGTAAAACCGACACAACCGCATTTTCACCGAAACTAACGAACTAACGTTACTCACCTCTCCTGCGCAGAGCTGCTGGTAAACTCTCTCCAGGTCTTCCAGCTCCGTCAGAGCCGAGATAGTCTCCATACTCACACAGGACAGCGTTACGCCGGTAGAGTCGCATCTCTTCGCTGCTAAAGAGGGACAGCTGTCAGCCATCTTCGGCTCCAGGATACAGGAGCAGACGTCACAGTTTGGGTTTACGACACTAGTGAGGAGGTTTGCGACGTTTGCCGGTCCCTTGCGCATGCGTAGTGCGATGTTGTATTCTGAATCTGACAGCCTCAGCCTTTTGATTCAATAACAAAGCTATTTAGAGACTTGTGTAGTAAAGATTAATGAATTTGAACTGCATATGCCTATTTTATGTTCTCTGCCCTTCATTGACTTACACAGGGTTTGTTTTTGTCTCCCCAGTGCTGTTTTCTTTTGGCTGTTCTCAATGTTGTCTTTTGTTTGTTTTAATAGTATTGTTTGTATACTATGATTTTTTCTTATTTTTCATCTTTATTACTTAAGAGAATTTATATATTATGACTGATTCAAAAAATTTTTTTTAATCTTTTGTTTGTATGATGTTCTGTACTGTGACATTTGAATTGTGAATAATAAAGAGATTCAAAAGAAAAGAAAGACACAAAAAGCCTCAGCCTTTGCTTTGTCCGACTTCATGCTGTATGGAGACTGCCATTTATGCTGTATGAACAGATTTTTCACCCTGAGAAAACCAGTCTCCAGTCTTAGTTCTGTAGTTTCTGGTTTTTGGACACTCCAAAAGAAAAGCAAAAACAGAAAAGCGTGGCTGGTTGTTGCTGCCTTGCTTATCTGCAAATACACATTCCTCCTACTACATGACTTAGGACCTTTTCTGAACCGCAGGGTCCATTGGTAAATTCGGCATACATGTGATCTACCAAACAGCACATATTTCAATAACATTTAAACTTTTATAACCGACACCACTGTGTATTTTGGTGGAAGAGCACAAAGGAAGAACAGCTGAATGAGTTAAAAAGTTGCTTTGGGGGATCATCCCAAGCTCTTACAATGCCTGTTGTCCAAAATCTGAAGTATTCCCATGTCTAAAACATTGTATTACAATTACTGATCTATGCAGTACAGCAGCTTGTATTGGCAGCATTCAAATGTGGTAAAAAAGATGAATCACAAAATTTAAAGAGTATGAAAAGACAGTCTGCTTCTGTACTGAGGACTTCAAACACACAAATAAATAGTTTTCGGTATGCTGTGGTGGGGTGTCATGACACCTATATACCTGTATAGTACGACCAGATAAAACAGAGGTACTGTGACAACTATACAGAGGCGGGAATAATTTATTACCTAGAACAATTATGGGGATTAGTTAGTTTGCAAATGTGCCCAAAGTTCAACAGTTACCCTGCACTGCGTGTTGTCGCTTGGAGACAAAAAATAACAGAAAGGACGAGGAGTTTGCTGGGCCGTATTCTAGGAGCAAATAACCGTCGGCAGGCAAGTCCTCTGTCCAGAAATTGCTCTCAAACGATATTTCACTAAGAGAGGGGTTAATGTTTTCACACCTTCATGTCTTTGAATTAGTCTCCATGCATGTTGAACAAAGCTTGATGTCAGTGATGTCTGTCCATCAAGAAGTGCTGAGTCCAGTCGGGCCCCAAAATCTCCCTCTAACAGAGTCGTTGGCTCATGTTGTCACAGAGTCAGTTGGCCTGCTGGCCTCCGGACAACAAGTTAAACTCTTCCCATTTCGTCAGCAGCTCTGCCCGTTCTTTCTGCAGTTCCTGCCTCTGTCGGCTCAAGTCTCTGGCCTCCTCCTCCTGCGCTCGCCTCAAGCTCTCGATCCTCTCCCGCTCTGCGGCCGCCTCCCTGGCGTTCGCCGCGCGCAGCATCTCCAGCAGCTCCCTCTGGTGCTCCAGCGCCCGCGCCTCCTGCTTCTGGGCGTTCCTCAGAGCCTCGATCAGCTCCCGCTCCCTCTCCAGCACGCGCATTTCTCCTTCAGGCACTCGGCTGACTTTGTGCTTGTCTGTAAGGAGAGGGAAGGGAAGAACCAGATGTATTGTCGCTTTATAATCAAGGATGGAACTAGAAAGTGAATATTTGTTACTAACTTCATTTGATATTTAGCTGCATTCAAAGTGTAGCAGATTCATTCACTTGGTTTACATTTGGTGATTATGGCTGCTGAGATACCACATGGCTTTCTTTAAATTAATGAGTACATACAGTGAACTGTTTGATGTTTTGGCTCTTTGTTGATTTCTTTTCTAGTTAGACTGTAATGGAAATTTAGTAAGGTGAAAAATCCAGGATGTTGTTTGTGCCTATCTTGAAACTCTAGAGAAGTCATGATGATACACAGCTAATTTGACAACTAATACAACTGCTCATGTGACTTCACTTAAAGTACCATCAAATTAAAGCTGACAATCTGAAGGTCAATTCTTCCCTAGCGTCCAACAGGAAAAGTAATAAGCAAGGAAGCCAAAACGTCAAAAGGTGTGTCACTGTCCAAACACCTGTAGAGCTCACTGAGTTGGCTT
Organism: Centroberyx gerrardi; assembly: GCF_048128805.1. Classification (NCBI taxonomy): domain Eukaryota; kingdom Metazoa; phylum Chordata; class Actinopteri; order Beryciformes; family Berycidae; genus Centroberyx; species Centroberyx gerrardi. The sequence goes on from NC_135997.1 coordinate 17,329,922, forward strand.
TACATCTGCACAGTGCCAATGCCTTGAGTGTAAAACCAAGATTTTGCCTGTCAGGCTTGTGATGCTTAATTTCAACTTCCCCACTGTGAAGTATACTGGCCCATGACAAGCAGGTGAGATGCATTTATACTGAACAAAAATATAAACGCAACACTTTTGTTTTTGATCCCATTTTTCATGAGTTGAAATAAAAGACCTAAGATGTTTTCTATGAACACAAAAGGCTTATTTCTCTCAAATTTTGTTCACAAATTTGTTTAAATCCGTGTTATTGAGCACTTCTCCTTTGCCAAGATAATCCATCCACCTGACAGGTGTGGCATATCAAGATGCTGATTAAACAGCATGATTATTGCACAGGTGTGCCTTGGGCTGGTCACAATAAAAGGCCACTCTAAAATGTGCAGTTTTATCACACAACACAATGCCACAGATGTCGCAAGTTTTGAGGGAGCGTGCAATTGGCATGCTGACTGCAGGAATGTCCACCAGAGCTCATGTTGCAGCATGATAATGCACGGCCCCATGTTGCAAGGATCTGTACACAATTCCTGGAAGCTGAAAACATCCCAGTTCTTGCACGGCCTGCATACTCACCAGACATGTCACCCATTGAGCATGTTTGGGACGCTCTGGATCGGTGTGTACGACAGCGTGTTCCACTTCCTGCCGATATCCAGCAACTTCACACAGCCATTGAAGAGGAGTGGACCGACACTCCACAGGCCACAATCAACAACCTGATCAACTCTATGCGAAGGAGATGTGTCGCACTGCATGAGGCAAATGGTGGTCACACCAGATACTGACTAGTTTTCAAAAAATGCATATCTGTAGCCCTAGTCATGTGAGATCCATAGTTCAGTGCCTAATAAATGTCTTTTTTCAAGATAAAACTGCACATTTTAGAGTGGCCTTTTATTGTGACCAGCCCAAGGCACACCTGTGCAATAATCATGCTGTTTAATCAGCATCTTGATATGCCACACCTGTCAGGTGGATGGATTATCTTGGCAAAGGAGAAGTGCTCACTAACACGGATTTAAACAAATTTGTGAACAAAATTTGAGAGAAATAAGCCTTTTGTGTGCATAGAAAAAGTCTTAGATCTTTTATTTCAACTCATGAAAAATGGGAGCAAAACCAAATGTGTTGCGTTTATATTTTTGTTCAGTGTAATTTCCCTGATTATGATTTATTCATGAAGATGCTTTTGAAAAACAGTCCGAATTTTTCACATTCACGATTAAACCACAGCAAACTGAGAAAGCCTACCTGAACATTTCTCTTTGACCACAATTATATCTGACAGTTTAGCCGTGTCTTTAACTTTAACAGGCGAGTGCTGTAATGTGTTGGATGGCTTTGGTTTCTTTATTTCCCCCAGCTCAGTGGCCTCGGGGTGTATCTTGGCCAGGTGCCGGTGCAGGTTGCTGGTGTTGCTGTTGTGCTGTATCTTTTTCATGCAGAGCAGACACAGAGCGCAGTTCTGATTCTCCAGCCGCTCGTAGTGCTTCCAGATCAAGCTGCGTTTGCGCGTTGAGCGGCCGTCACCGCTGGCTTCTTGTTTCCTTTGTTTTACTGCGACTTCTTCCGCGGCTTCGAGGATGCCGCTAATAGCACAGGTGATCTCAGCTCCGTTCACTGTGGCGATGCAGTCGGAGTCTCCGTCCTCCAGCGCCACCTCCACTATTTAAGAGGAAAACAAGAGTATGAGAAGATGCTTTATCTCTGTATTCTTCTTACTTTACATGTGACAGGAGATAATGACTGTGAGGTTAAAGTACTGACCGTAAACTTTAATTTAATGGGAAATGCCACTCACAAAAAAATCATTATGTTTATTACCTACATCCCTACTTTCTGTTTTCTGAGGAACAGGTCAAGTCATTTTAAACCTTTGAATCTGTTAAGCGGTTATCTTTCAGAAACTTAGCTGGTGTGAGATAACAGGACAGCAACAGTTAACTTGTCACCTGCCAACCGACCATTAGGAAAAACAAGCTATGTGACATCATTCAGGACTCAGGAGGATAACGACACCCTTGTCCAGTACAACCATATCTGGGTAAGAAACACAATGTTATGTTTCTTGTGGGTGGTATATCCCATTACAGGTTACAGGTATTTCCAGCATTATTTTAATTTTTGTATGTACTTTGTCTCCCTATTTCAGATTGCCAAAAGCAGTCGGGCAGATTAAGATTATATTTCTGTACTCATGTTTTGTATGGAGTCAAAATTGCTTGATGTGCCATGACTATGTTTCGTGGTTTTACTAATAAATATTTGTGTTGCTGGAATCTATTCTTTTCCGATCCTATCTATGGGGCATTATCCTACAGAAGAAAAATCTAGTCACATAAGGAAATACAGTTGCTATGAAGGCATACACCTGATCGATCGCCAGACACCCCTATCCTGTCTGTTGCTCTGCACAATTCAGGTCAGTCTCTCTCATCAAAGAGGCCACTGATCACTGACTGGCTGAATATCCTTTGGGCAGTGGACTGTCCTTGATACACATGGGAAAGGGAAACAGTTGAGAGTTGAGGAAGCAACTCAGCAGTGTGGCTTCCCCTTGAAGTGGATTTAACAACTGAAATCAGTAAGGACTGTTGTCTTCACCTGGAGCCATCTGTATAGGTTATGGACAGAGCAGGTGTTCATAATGTGCTTTGCATTCAGAATCTTATATCACTACTACAGAATAAAGCTTATAAAAACATCGGGTGGGTCCTCAAAATCAGTCTGCCATTCAATGTCCAGGAAGCAGCTGCAGAATTAGAATAGAATAGAATAGAATCTAGATGACAAGTGCAAGTTCAAATGATGATCTCTGATTTCTGGATTTGGGAGAGAACTGCTCATGTTTGTATTGATCTGACAGTCCTACACCATGGGGATAACATGCAGATAGCGTGTCTGTAAGCATTGTCTACACTTATGATCACCTGTGCTATCTTTTGCATGTAGCTACCACGACCCAAGTCCTCCAGTAAACTAACTAACTACATATGATTCAAGAGGTGAAAACGAAACAATACCAGAGCAGTACTGGTCCCCGTCCGTCCCGATGTGTCGGTCTACGCTGTCAGTCATTTCACACTCCTGCCTCTCGCTTAGATCCGCGCCGGCGAACTCGACCGGGTGTTTGATCCGCAGATGTCTGAGCATGCCGGTGGTGCGGCCTTTGTGGATCAGACAACCTTTACACAGCAGACACTGGACTCCATCTTCGTCTATGGCTTTAAAGAAATGCCAGACTACACTTCTCTTCCGAGGCGCCATCTTTAGCTCCGGTGTTGTTGTGTTCTAAACAATCACGTGCCACTCACAATTACTGACTGTGACGTAAAATGAGTATGTAAAAGATGCACAGTATTTTGACTCGAAAAGTGTCCGGATGTAAAGCACATTGGTAACCATTTATGAGTTATGTTCAAGGAGGTTTTATATTGTGTTGACCAGCGTCTGACGGACGTGGTTCCTGGGCACACTAATATGCCCCATAATGCACTGCTGCTGCGTAACATCTGTGGTGGGTGTCAGCGGCGGACTCTATGGGCGGACTAGAGATAAGCAGCATGATGGGGCAAATATGGAAAGGAAAACAATGAGGAAAACACATAATGCATGTAATTAAGATTATTCAGAGTGTTACAGTGGGGATTTAAACGACCAGTGTCAAAAGTCAAGCTGGAAAAAGAGTAGGCTACCACTGATATATACTGAATGTACAAAATATTAGGGACACTTTACACTGATGAGGTGAATCCAGGTAAAAGCGATTACCCCTTATTACAACTATACCACCAGGAGGAGATGGAGGTTAATAGAAGCAGATGAGTTAGAGAAGGATTTTTAACAACTGAGATGTGGATTGTGCAAAAGGGGCTTCAAAGATGTCTCTAATATTTTGTATATTCAGTGTTTAGTGATGACTCAGCCAAATATGATGTAGCCCTAACAATAATGACTAGGTTGTTAGCTTGCAGTTTAGTCTAGAACATACATTAGGCCTAGGCACAACTGGCAAGCACAGAATTTGTTTACCAAATAGGTATTTTTGATTAGTTTTAATTGTGTTTATGTCAAAATAGTCAAACTCACCCTCACCTGAAAGGGGGGCGGTGTTACAGAATTATTGCAGAGTTCAGCAGACTGAAGATGTAGATCTGCTTACTGAAAGCTAATGAGCAGCAGGTCTGTTTCTTTGTTTTCTGTAGATCCAATGCATATAGAAACGATCTAACCTTTACTCGACAGGCACAGAATTAATAAACTGTAATTCTTAACCAAAGAGACAAAATGAATAGAGCTGTATTTATTTGTTAAAGAAGCATCTGTCAGGGAAATGAACAGTACAGTTTCCAGAGCTAACGGTTTCCCAACTTAAATGCAACACAAGTTGTGCTCACAAAGCGATATCATCAGTTAAAACAATGCCAATTCTAAACAAGATAAATATTACAGCTTTATCAGAAATTCACAGGCTGAAAATACAAACACTGAACAGAACAAAACAGTGGGAAACTTTACCCACACCATTACATAAAAAATAATAAATACAATAAGTCTTCCCAAGACAGACAAATGTGATATTCATTTTGCAGTGAGCTGGCTGGTACAAGCATTACACTGCATATTAAATATGTGGCATATTATCAGGTATCAGTGCAAAAAAAAAAAAAAGCTGATAGGAGGAATCGAACTGTCTGATAACTCGGCTGGGATGTGGTTTAGTAGTGGTAAGTTTTATCATTAAACATTCTGCAGGCGTGTGTGATGTGCATTGTAAAGACACTTAATGTAAACTTGATGCACCATTTTCGTAAAGCACTGTTGGGATAGCGTGAGGTAAGCGTGTAACATTATATGCATTTATCCTTATCTGAACCTGTAAAAGTGCAACAAACCATGAGTCCTAAATAACCCTCTACTAGGGTTTGGCATTTGCATGGGTCTAGGTGGAGGACAGACAGATCTAGTCCTACCAGTATGATCTGCTACTGGTCTTTAATGGACATTTTGCTTCACTATACATCTACCATCCTCTGAGAATTAACTACGGCCTGTGTCTGAGCGTTATGGGGTGCGAGGGCCAATAATGTTCAGGATATTCAGCAGAACTGTGAGACGCAGTGAGTGACTACAGGTAAATTGTTGAACGCTTCCTATCTTTCAGTATTACTGAGGCCCTCGAGGACGCACACATTTAAACTCTCACATACGTCAAATCCAGTGGTTCTACTCAATCAAAAGGTTAGAAAGTAAGGTTCAAGCACGAGCAGGCTGCACCTTGTGTAAGGAGGGGGGAGGGCATGCTGGGAGAAGTCTTCACAGATGGTGGGGGTTTGTTTCAAAAACCCCAGTCTAGGGATTTTACATCAGTACATCAGTAATAGCTATTTATGCATAGATTGCATGAAACAAAACCTTGTAAAAATATATAAACTTACACCAATGGTTGTTATCACATGTAAACAAACCTTTTACAGTTTTAACACACATTTAAAACTCATTTCGCTGTCAAATACTGTCAGTCCTTGTATCAAAAACTCTGTCAATCAGTTCAGGAAATAAAAATGTTACCAGTTATACGAGATGTCTTTCTAGGGCAAGCTTTTGTTTTTGTTAATGAAAGAGTTAAGAATTGGGCCTTTAAAGGACGATGCCAGAATTATTATTATTTTTTTTGTTACTCCATTTTTTTCATAGCCTATTTTACACGACCCCTGGTATTTAAGTATTGGCTGATGTCACGTATTGTTTTTCTGTCTCCTAGAGTATCAAAGCAGATGCTAATGTCTTCTAATTTGGTTGAGAGAAGATTTTGTTAGAAGCAACTAGATTCACACGATTATTTAACCAAAACGACAAAATAACAATCTACTGGCACCCCTTGCAATTTTATTCAACTGCTTAAACTTACATTCAAAACTAAAATCAAACAAAACTTTAGATATCCACAGCTCCATTATTCTTCTTCTGAATGTTACTGGGGAGAGGAGGAGGTTCTCATTTGAATTCGGCCAGTGTCACCAACTACCAGCAGTGGAAGTACTTTGCTAATCAAATCACTGGCATGCCTTGATATTAATATTCATGTCTGAAGTGAACACTCCCTTTCAAACTAAGGTGCTGCTAGTGTCCGAAATGTAAACTTTAACATAAAAATATTTTGATAAAAAATATTAACATCTACATGTTCTATACAAGAATAATCATCAAATAATCATCAAAATAACATTTCAGTTGGACTTTTTAAACTAAGGAAAATGCCTGAATAAATGGCTTGGACAACATTTCTGATACCCAACAGTTACAATAACAAAACCCAGTGGTTCTCAAATGGTTGGTTTATGACCCCAAAGTGGATCATAGGGCTGTTATGAGAAGGTCATGGGCATCTGCCCGTAAAAACTGTCACACTTGTGGTTTAGTAGTGCAAATGTCTAAACCAACTATGATTTTCGGGACCTATATGATTATGAGAACAGATTACTGGGATCAGTAACATTGACGGTCAGGTGAACTTAACATTCAAAAAGCTGCTAAAAGGGGAAAATTCAAGCAGTAAGCTGGAGATTGGCCCTTCTCACGGCTAATCGCATCCTCTTGGCTGATCTCAAGGATGAGGGAATTGGTTGCTTGGTTTGTCCGTCTGTGACAATCGATATGGAAACAACTACTTTGTGCATTTAGCTAAAAATACAATAAAATTCAAAAATACATTACAGACAAGCTGCTTCAAGTGGGGAGGAACACTATGGTCAGACATCCATCCAACGGTGTTTTTTTGACTCTGCCATTTCCTCTTGGACAATATTTGACATAGGTGTGGCGCCTCACTGGCAGGTGACAACTCTGTTTTAGCAGGCAGACCTGTTTCACTTCCCCAGTCTTTCAAAAACGTAGTGAGAGGAGCTGGGACCATTTCTACTTTTTCCATGCACTCATTTTTAAGAAATTAGAATTAGGGAAAAAATGCTTGTATGCTATGGATGATACACACATCAAGGGGGCAGATAATGGCAGAGGTTGACAAACCAAGTAAACATTTAAAAAAAATTAAAGTGTTCTACCCAATGATATGTTGCTAAATGCTATGAATATGAATATATTTTCTGCTGAGAATCAGAATAATGGAGCTGTGATTAACAAAAATTAAAAACCGTTCAACAAAGCTGTAAGGGGAACAGCCAACCAGAACGTAGCTGGAGTAGCTGAGAATATTGAGCTACGTTTTCTCAACCAAAATATTCTCTTCAAAATGTGACAAAATGTGAAGATGTGAACATACAGAAATAAGCAACTGAATTAATGGGCAAAACATTCAAACCCAGTTTTGTCAGTTTTAACTGTCAGAGACATGTAGTAGTTGCACTGGGTGTTTATTTAGTTCTTGTTTCTTTGCAGAGCCTCACACAGGTTGTGGTTTGGATCTGGTTCCTGAGTCATGATCTCAACACACTCCCACTCTCCGCTACAGCTCGACCGTTTCACTGCCTCTACCACTGTCTGCACATACAGCCCGTCCTCAAACGTTGGCGCCATGGCAACCGGCCCATGTGCCCACGACCTGCGCTCCTCATGTGCCTGAAAAGACTGTCTCAGTGCCGTTACCATGGAGCTAAGCCCCCGGAGGTGAGGCAAGGGCATGTCTCGCACCTCCGGTCCGACCCACCCGCTGTCCCCTAGCAACAGCTCCTCGCCATTACACCCGTTGCGTTGTCCATAAAGTTCTGTCCCCCTGGCAACCAGTCTCCCTGTGGATCCAACTATCATCACCTCGTGCACAAAAGACCCCGGCATGTTGAAGTTTAGGGTCACGGTGCAGCAGACGCCCCCTGAGCCCGTCCCAGAGCCAGACCCTCCCATCAACATCTGGAAGAAACAGAAATCATCGCTTGTGACGCGGCGGATGCCACGGATCGACCCGTTCTGTTGCACAAAGGTCCGCAGTAAACCGTGCACACGATGGGCTCGTGCTCCAGTTAGATGACTTAAAAGGTCGATGATGGCCGAGCCGACCGTGTGCAGCCCGCCGCCTCCCATCAGCTCCTCGCAGGTCCAGCCGTAAGACTGGTCAAGGAGGCTGGGGCCATAGACTCGGACATCGCACACCTGCACTTCACCCACGTATCCCTCCACCAGCAGCTGGCGCATTGCAACAAAAGCTGGCAGGAAGCGCAGGGTATTACCCACAATGCTGAGCAGCTGGGGGTAGTACCGGGCTGCAGTCACCATCTTGAAAGAATCCACAGCAGTTGCAGCTTTCTCACACACAACATTCTTACCTATTCCTGCAGAGAGAGGGGAAAGGTACTGGGTTATTCCTCTCATTACAACAAGATGTACTGTACTGATGAGTATGCTACAGTTTTTCATATTAAATGATGCAATCTTGCAAATTTTGAAATTCACACCCACTATTACTTGCTTGTTTCATTTGGGCTGACTTGTATTACAACAAAAAAATGTCTCAACATTTCATTTCATACAGTATGTTACTCTGAATCATCTTTATGTTCTAGGTAAAGGTGGTGAGCATCATTTTCCATTCAAAATGGTTCTGCCTTTCTTGTTACCACGTTTTACATACATTTGAATGTGATTTTAAGGTGTAGGGTGGACTTTGCTCAAGCACTATTCAAGCAGTGAAGTAGATAGTTCACTTATAGATGGTATTTGAGTCCAGTTTCTGGGATTTGTATGGATATGTTTTATATATGTATGGATATATATGGAGCGCCGCTGACTTCAGAGCCTGGTGGAAGCTGGTGCAGTTGGAGAGGACAAGTTTTTTGGTGGGGACACACTCAGGAAGTTGGAACTAAAACAGGAAGCTGAGGTCAACACTCAGGAATTCCACTAGATAAGTTAACCTCATAGACGTAGCCGCCTCTGACATTACAGCGTGTTGATCATGTTTGTTTCAAAGTATTGCTAACAATTGGGAGATTGTGAGGGGGGGGGGGGGGGGGGGGGACTATCACACTATCAAAGTAATTAGGTGTTAGGGAGGGGGGGTGGGAAGAAGTCAGACAGAGCAGGGAATACACCCAGTGTGTCTTGACCAGTGGCTGCACTTTTCAGAATTACTCCTTGGACTGTGATCAACAATACTCAAGGTCAAGAGTAAAACCTGAGAGATTAAAGGGGGGTTAAAGGGGACTGCCACCCATTTTCAGTAGTAAAATATTCCTTGCTCTTTCTGTGATCATAGGAAAAATGTCTGAATTGGTTCCACAGAGTTGCGAGGCCCAGCTGGGTCGGGTCACATGAGTATCTTACATACTGTACATCAGATGCTAATTTGTCACACCCTAAAAGCAAACTGAGAGCTTATTTGAGTGTCTCTGTCCGAATTAGATGGAAAAGGTAAATTAACAGCCAGCCAAGTACATTTTTTGTTGGCTTTACTGTGTGTGCCGTGACGCATTAAGCTGGCGGTTCTCTCCGAATGTGCATGAACTACAGTGATGACAATTCCTTCGAGTCGAGACAGACCGAAACATAACCTTGATAATCAGATGGAGGTTTAACAGTCGGCTAATGTTGCAATGCCAGTAGTTTATACTAGATTGAGAAACTTTAGTCTGAAAATTATGAGTTACTGGGCTCGCTAAGCGAAACGTCAATAACCAGTCGTCAATAACCCCCCCACCCCAACGCTGCCCAAGTAAACTGACAACCTGTGGGAAACACTGTTCTTTCACCTGTAGCGGTGAATAAAACTCATGAAAACACATGAAACTACAGCTCACTGTCCTCTGAATCTCCCCCATCTCCTCCCTCTCCAAAGTGCCACTCTGGATCCGTTGGTTGTAGTAAAAGTAGACAGTGACTGTTAACATGCATGGAGTAACCAGCTATAGGCTATACTCCAGTTAAGGTCTTATTCAGGTTAAACTGTTTACATGAACCTTTGATACTAATAATACTAAATAAGCCTACTGTTTAACTGATATGACACAGTGTTTGGACAGCATTTGACATAGTGCTTTTTCGTGAGAGTGTATGTGTGTGTTTATGATCTTTTACCCAGTGCTTTGACAGCAATCTGCCGCGTCATCGAGGGTGGGATGTAGATGCAGACTAGGTCGACGTCTTGGTGCAGCAGGACATCGTCCGATCGGCTGGTGTGAAACGGAATGCTGAGCTCCTTCGCCAGACAACAAGCTTCCTCCTCGCTTCGCCCCCAGAGCGCGTGAACCTCAAAACCTTCTGCTTGCAACAACGGCACCAGCACTCGGGATGTGCTCCCTGTGCCGAACACACCGACTCCTGGCAGCATGGCAGTGCCACTCGTTCCGACTTCACGTCTGAACCATAGCCAGCCTCACCAACATCCCAACAGCCGACGTTTCACCTGTCTCTCGAGGCCTCTTGTTGTCCGGAAATCAAGCAGAGTTTACCTGTAAAAACAAATGAAGTGACCACACTGACACAGGAGAAACAGGTCGGGCGGCCCATACCAGTTTCTCTTATCAGCAGTCTGACAGGCTACTTCGATCGTGTCGCACCACATACTTAACATGCCATTCCTGAGATGTTCCACACCCAACACAACTCAACCATATCTGCCTCCACTGCAAGTGTAATTTCTGTGTATGTATGATCTTGTTCAAGTTAAACCGCCACTCATTTGGTGGCATATACTGTACAAATACTTATTCACAGGACGGAAGAATGCGTCAACGTTTATCTACTGACATAAACAACATTCTTCCTTGACTCAGAGCTGCTAGCCAAGTCAGATAAATATGAAACAGTGTATAGCTCAGCTCAGCTGAGGAATTCACCCAACTTCCCTCTCTTACTTTTGGTTGAGTGATTTCTTTTTTTTTGACTGCCATGGACCTGCAATTGTTGCTTGGAAATGTCAGTCATTTTCCTGACATGCTTTGCAGTTTAAAAGGGTCTGTCAGGTGAGGATTTCTGCTTCCCTGGCTGCTGCCATAAATGTTGCACAGGTGAAAAATACAATGCGTTCATTGCAAGATATTCAGGAATTGTTTCCACAATTGAGAGGGGAATGCGGTTACAGCATCCACACTTGAATGTGCTGACAATGAATAACATTTGTTGGCATAGCCTATATTGTGGTTCAAGTACTCATTGTAAGCTCCTGCAACTGGAAGTTAAGAAGTCGTAATTACAGTGCACTCAAGTGCTCTTGGAAATAATACAGGCTGTATTAAAAGTAGCTTTTGGTTGCTCTTGTTTTTTTCAAATGTGATTTTGTATTTGATGTTTTTACTTTATTAACTATAACTGATGCTGTACAACACAATAACTCTCCTCTAATTTTGGCATAGCATGTGGACAAGATACTATCTCAGTTTAGGGACACACCCCTTAAACATCACAAACAAGCTCAATTATCCTAAATTAGGTCGTTGCAGCCACAAATAGTAATAGGACACAGCAAAGAAAAATAGAATCTAAATAAGATTATAGACATATGCAAACAACAATTTCAACACTATAACATGTTTAGACATTTATAATTTGAAGGTATCAAATGTATGATACAGTATGGAACACAGCATAAGGAGGGTGTGCTAAAACACAAATTAACACTTTACTGAACTATCCATGTGTGCTGAGCTTGTAATTACGTATTTCCGACAAAACCATAGGTGCTATTGTCGTTGGGATAATGGTACGTAATGTACTTACGTGGATGCGACGGTAATATCTATATCAGTTGGCAGAAGCTGGCAAATATACTTCATTTGCTTCTGTGTAGCTCTAACTGTAGAGGCGTTATAAAACGACAGACACCGAAGGACGTGAGTGTGAATGTGTGTGCGTGCGTGCGTGTGTGTGTGTGTGTGTGTGTGTGTATGCACCTGCAACAGAGCCTGTGTCTCAGTTTGGGGTTTTAAAGATGAGGTCTCCCTGCAGATTGTAACCCTGGCCTCAGTACAAACCTCAGACATCGTGGCAAAACATACACTTACCAATTACATTTGCATTTACCCCACAGCAGCTAAAGCCCTCAGACGAATGAGAACAAAACTAGCCGTCTTGTATTGTTGTCCGGTCAGATAACAAAAGCTAAGCCATGCCACCACCTTACGCTGCTGTCGATGTCAGTAAAGGTTAGCTATCATGTTTGTGAGACCACTGAGCTGACGTACAGCATTTACAACTTAGTTAACTAACGTTAACACAGACGTAACTGCACGAATTAGCGTCCATATACATACTTAGCTAGCAAAAGTTAGCTGCTACCGGTAGCATGCGGTATTATAGTTTTTGATAGCACGATCATCAGCTAACGCTAGCTGGCCAGACAGTCGCAGCAGCAAACCAAGTCATCGTTCACAAAAACGAACCTATAGACTTCATATCTAACGTTACTTACGCTAGATCTTGTTCTCTTTAACCATGGGCAGGGACACGAGAAGAAATATATATATATATTTCACGTTAAGGCTTACGGGGGCGACACTAAATCTAGAGAGAGCAGTGTGAAGGAAATTTAGCTTTCCAGTAAGTATAAGAGGGACAACAATTAAAGCATTCTCAAATCATAATCTGAGTTTAAACTAACCTAGCCAGAATAACGTTAGATTACCTATTTCCCCAGCCAACATCAACGACGACGATAGGTGCTCCGCCGGGCGCTGCCCAGTTGCTAGTGGTAACTTCAGTATGATGTGTGAATCAGAGATAGTTGGAGTATGTGGAGAGAGGCCACCACTGGAAAATTACTTTAGGGAGACAGCCTGACGCCATATGGTTGTACGTTAACACAGAAAACATGGTGTCGGCTAAACACATCAACGCACGTTAACGGAGCGAGTTCCGTCTGAAACTATATTGCATGCAATAATCATAATAACGCCCGACATGGATTTGAACTTCTGTTTTAGAGGGTTAATCCTCCAGCAAGTGCCTATTTCAACACTCATATCCCACGAATCTCCCATGATTCATTGCGCGAAGACATGCTATTTATAATACGATGCACTCACTAAATTACACTAAAGCTAATGCTAGCTACTCGGGGCTCTTTCCTTTAACGCTCTTTATTTTAGTGTCAAGCTGCTAGACGAAATAGTAACAACACTTCCTTTCTAATTTTTTCATAATAATTGTCCTCATCATGATAGTCATCGCATATAACACCAAGTACCAATATGAAAAAGAAAGCTCATATTTATGGATAAGTGTATTAAATAAAAATGCGTTGTCTATAAATTAACCTTTTAAAGATTGTATTTATAGCAATAACAATATATGCTAAAAGGACATACACATAACTGCCAAAGGCTCAACAAAGAAGATTTAAGGCATTAATGCTCTGGAGATGACGGTGCTTCTATGCTGCACTGCAGACAGAAGATTTGAAATGTCAGCAGCACTGACATCTGCATTTCACCACCACTATCGGTACTATATCATATTTTCTATAGAGGGAAATAAAGGTTTCCCCACGTACTGTGGCATAGTCTGCTTTTTATATCTGGAGAATAGCTACTTTATCAGCTTGACTATAGTGTGTCATATTTTGTCCATACATCTGCACATTTGTGTGAAACTAGCTAGCATTTTTAAATACTTTACCATGAAATATGTCGATGGCCCTTAAAAACAAATTGGATCTGATGTGTCAGGATGGTCTGACAAGCCACTTGAGGCGCATTGTGTTTGAAACCCCAGGCATCTGCCTCTTCCAGTGTGTTTCTGCATGAATTATCTATCTATCTATCTATCTATCTATCTATCTATCTAATGAAAGTAAAAAAATCTTTTGCAAGTAGTTTGCTATCTATTTGTGTTTAAGTCATCAATTTCTTTTCTGTATTTAGCCTAAAACATTGACATTTCTGTCTATTCCACAGTTCTAACTTCCTACTTTTTCAATCAGGAACTTCCCTTAAGTATTTTGATATAACTTATGTTGTTCTAAATTGGACCCAAATACTAATGTCAATTTCCAAGCTCTTATTTTGAAGGCAAAATCACTAAACCACAAGTCTTATTTCTGCTAGTTTCTGCTAGCTTGGCACATCTGTCTGACACGCTCATGCCTCCCTACCTGCGTGTCATCAAAACTAACAAGTGAACACATGCTTAGCAGTTACATGCTTTCTAGCTGTGAGCATCTTGGCACCTGAAAATATAACAGTGAATCACCAATAATAGCTCACTGCTACAACTTAGAAACTAATGTTACTGCTAACATACACTTAGCAAGGCCTACTACTGTAACTTTACATCCTCAGCAAGGATTAAGCTCACTTACAACAAACAATATGTAAGGTGTCCACCTACATATTACTTATTTCATTTAATGGTAAATAAAACATATTTAAGTGATACATGATTTAATTTGAAAAGTGATGATCTAAACTCCATGTTTCTATCATGTATATTTCAAAAGTTCTGAATGATCACATCTAAGCATATTCAAATAAAAATGATTAGCTAATTCCCTTGCTGCGTGTAATCAAAAATAGTTGTTTTCCTGCTACAGTTTGACACCACAACTGTGGATATCGATCAGTATCTTCTAAACTATCCACTACAAACACTTATTAGTTGTAGAGTAGTTTGGGCTTATTCCCACCTATTTTTTGCTTATATATTTCTTCTAAATTTTGGATGGAATGCATGCTGGAGCCTATCCGCATGCATTCCATCCAAGATTTAGCAGAAATATTATTCCAAACCTTACCTTTAATAAGTCACTGAATTTCTTATAAAATGATTTTTTTCCCCCTCAAAGTATCCAACTTCCTCAAACAAGATTTGTTTTCCTGGTTAACTGTACATAAACAGAATGTCCTCCTCATAGTGCTTTATAAGGAAACAACAAAAACATCAAATATAAAAACAAATAATTTTTATTTCAACAATGGTTGTATAGTATGGCAGAATTGTGTTTGTCTCACATGTATTTAAGTAACAGCTAAAGAATATGCCATAGCTTTGATGCAATACCCAGAAGTGTTAATCAGACTCTTTCAAGGAAATTCATTTTAACCCGAATATTCTCCTTGACGGGATGTGTACCAAGGATAGAAAGTGCAAAGTGATTATTATCTAAAGAAGTTGTGCAGAGATTCAGTTTTCCCTCATGGAAAAGTATAGGCTACTGGAAGTCTAAATTTAGTAATGCAGACAAAAAGTGCCCAATTGCAAATGAAACCATCATTTGTGTGCTTTGATTGTATTTGCACTAAACTTTTTAGATGGACCTTGAACATTTCTGTTTTAGATCTATTGGTGTAAATCTATCAACTTGATAGAAAATATATTTTACTTTTACTTGACCAACATCTAAATAAGAACATTGTAAATATGATGATTTTTTTTTATTATGTGTGGCAAATATTACAGAAATAAATGTAAATGGGTGAATGAAAAGCCATTTTTGTTCTTAAAATACAATATTATTTTAAAATACTGCAATGAGTGGTAAAGCAAGAAAAAACCCTTGATGTTTATGAAGCCATATGCATTTCTATTTAATTATAGGCTACATATAATGTGTATAGAGTTATTGTTTTTTTGTGTTTATATTTCATAACTGCATTAAAAAGTTGGAAAAAGGTAACTTCCGTCCATATTTCCTTTAACTGAACTCAGATTTCCGTTACCGACCAGCAGGGGCGGTAGTTCACTAACAAAAATAGGCAGGAAGGGCAAAGAATTATGGGACTTGTAGTTCCGATTGGAGGCCGTTGAGCTTCATAACATCGCGGAGAAGAACAAAACAAAACATTCACCAGCGAAAATAAAACAAAAAATGATCTCGAATTAAACAAAATACACGCCTCGCACGGTCTGTGTCAACATAAACACGAGTGGATTCAGTCATCGTACCACGAAGAGCAGGTCGCCGTTTGTAGAAAATAAACAGGAAGTTGTAAGCATTGTGGGACGTGTAGTTCCGCTTGCAGGCCGCTGAGCTTGATAACAACGCGGAGAAGAACGAAACAAAAATAAAATAACCAAAACTTAATTAAAATAACAGATTTGCAAGCTCCGTGCTGAAATAAACATGCCTGGGTTCACCTGCTGTGTTCCTGGTTGCTATAACAACTCGCACCGGGACCGCGAGCTGCGGTTCTACACATTTCCTAAGGATACCACGCAAAGGGAGATTTGGCTGAAGAACATCTCCCGGGCCGGGGTCAGCGGCTGTTTCAGTACCTTCCAGCCCACGACGGGACACCGAGTCTGCAGCGTTCATTTCGCCGGCGGGAGGAAAACGTACAACATCAGAGTGCCGACCCTGTTCCCTCTGCGGGGAGTGAATGAACGCAAGAGCCGACGGGGCAGGGGCAGGGGTAGGAAAGTATCCGCGGCAATTCCTGCCACCGTTTCAAATCCCTCCGGTATTGTCATCACTAACGTTGTGTCCGCCGCTGCAGAAGCCGCCGAGGGCAACGCGGGCAGCGAGACGGGCGACGACAGCATCACCGTCGTGCAGATAGGCCAAAACGGCGAGTACATAGGCACGGCGCGCCTGCCCGCCCAGTCGGAGGGGACCTGCTACACCGCGGCGGTCGGGAGCTCCGCCGACCCGACCGTCGACGAGTCAATTGACACCGTGGCCATCGTCCACCAGCAGACCGTGCAGTACCTCAGCGTGACCAGCAGTCCGCTGGACCACTCGTACTCTCTGACCACCGGCACCACGTCGGCCGAGCTGCTGCGGAAACTCAACGAGCAGCGGGACATCATCGCGCTGATGGAGGTGAAGATGAAGGAGATGAAGGCGACCATCCGCCAGCTCCGTGTGACCGAGGCCAAGCTGCAGGAGGAGGTGCGCGAGCGGGACCGCCTGCTGTACGGAGCCGCCACGGCTTTTAACGTCCGGAAGAAAATCTGATCGGTGAAACCAGCGATGACCAGTTACAAAGACTCAAAACTTCGGGAGATGACACCCAGAAAACTGAAGACAAAAGATCAAGCCCTATTTTCTATAAACCGACGAGCGATGACAATTTATTTTCAACAGTAGAGATAGCTAATTTTTAGTAGGCCTAATGTAAAGAGTTGGCTGGCTAGTTATGTAGCTGATAGTAATAATCCCATTGCTAATCACTAGAAACATGCTCAGTCCACTTGTGGTCCCAAGTGCGCTACTGGCCTGCAACTCTACCGAGGTCAATAACTATTTTATCCATTCAACTGAGAGTCATAGTTTGCACAAAATTACAAATTATCCAGGCTTACGTTTTTATAACTGGACTGATGAGAGGACACGAAATGCCAGGCATGATGTCTGCCTCCTGGGTTGCTCTGTTAAACGGCATCTGCCTGTTTCTGTGTGATTCATGTGCCTGTGTACGGTCAGATATTTCACCACACAGAAGCTCAATGACTGCATCTCAACTCTGTTCCTGAGTGTTTTATGCACAGAATGTTACATTCATTTACGAGTTTTTGAACTTGGCCTGACAGCTATGCCCTACTCTCAATTTGAAGTAAATTTCATTTTGAAATATAGCTGGTTCACGCTGAATTATTTCTCAATGCATCAAATGTGTCCTTGATGTGATGATTTCAATACTATTACAGTAACAATAGGCTGTGTGTGAGACGATCCTGTGGTATTGTGGCTCATCTCTCAGCGCATCTTCAATGTTAACTCAGCCCATCATGGTTAAAAACTGACTGGCTAGACCGCAGTTATCTGTGACGGGCTGTTTGGACTGCTGTTTTTAAGTGAGAAGAGGCAAAAATAGGGCTTTCCACTAACTTGTGGTTTTTCTTTGATGCCAAGTATGAAGAGTAATTATGTCCTTGGAGATATTCAGTTGTTTACTGCAGTGAGTTGTGGAAAAAGTGATGAATTTTGCATCGTATCAAACTGAATCAAACTAATGCATCAAGAGTTGTGATGGCATCGAAACAGGAACCCACTGATCAAAATTGAATCACAATGTTTCTGTCATACAGATATTATGCACCTGTTGAGCCAAGTTACACACAAATTGGTGCTTAGGTACTCAGTTAATAATAAGAGCACAGTGTATTTAGTCCAAGAGGGCACCTTAAACCTTAAATACATGGGATATGATGAAAGTTATAATGAAGTGTACAACCTGCCATCTTAGCTGTTAGCTGTTATCTTAGCTGTCATGTAGGGAGAGATTAGTCATGAATGAAACTGAAGGGATTGATTAGGAGACACTTAAAATTTCAACTTGAGTCTGTGAAACTGACACCAATATTGAGGTTTCAGAAAAAGTGAGAGTAGTCAAGGGGTGTACTATTGTTTATACTGATCTGCCTGACTGTTACATAGAAGATTGGTAGGAACTACAAGCGGTAATGGCTAAAATCTGTGCTGACAGCCTGATTTTCAGTTGGCAGGAGGCTCAGAACATGCCTGGGTCAGATGTTGCAGCATGTTTTACACCCTCTAGATGGCAGTGGGATAAAAGCTTGAGGAGTGGAGCTTCACTGGATTTAGCTTTCATTCTATAAGGCCTAATTTACTTTATCTGTTCTGTTCGCGTGTTTGTGTGTCGGTAGCTTGGATGGTCATTTGCTTAATTGTACTAACATATTTTAAACATTGAAGTGTTTGATTTTATGTGATGTGAACATCAAGGAATAATGTAGTTCTTCACGCCGAGCTTTAACAGCATAGTTTTGAACAAATATATGGTATATGGGAATAATGTGTTTAATGAAACACAGAAAGAGGGAGAGATGGATGAATGGATAGAGCATTGGAGAGAGGGAGGATCCAGATCCTAATCTCATCTGGATTTATTTTTTTTTTTACTCCCAGCAGAGTTGCATAATGCCTTAATCCAGTGCTGTCAATCAAACTTACACAACTCGATCTTCCTTTCCCATTCTGACGACCATTTCCCCAACAGTCTTTACATTCAGGCCCTACAGTAGCCTCACACTGTTGTCAGTTTGTCTCTCACCCTTTGAGAGTAATTATGTAATGGTTATGATGTAAAACAAAAACTAAAAGTTGTATGCAACACAGTTATACATGGTCCCAAAATACCATCCAATAATATTAGTGTTTGGCATCAGATTAAGTATACACAGAATGACATGTTTGATACCAAAATGAGACAGCCACCAACTGAAAAATGTGACACCTGCTCCTGTAAAAAGGTTTCTGGCCTGATATTAAAACTCACTATGGATTATTATTGAAGGTATTATTTTGCTCACAAAAGACCCTTG